>NC_134361.1:213579973-213618884 GCF_048569485.1 Anomaloglossus baeobatrachus | reverse complement strand
GCTCATTTCATATTCACAGCCTGCCCCGCCCACTGGCGGCTATGATTGGTTGCAGTCAGACGTGCCCCCACACTGAGTTACAGCTGTCTGACTGCAGCCAATCACAGCCACCGGTGGGCAGTTTTAGATCGTACAGTAAAATAAATAATTAAAAAAAAAAAAGTGTACAGTCCCCTTCAATTTTGATACCCAGCCGCAAGATAAAGCCTCACAGCTGAGGGCTGGTATTCTCAGGCTGGGGAGACCCATATTATTGGGCTTAAAAATATCAGCCAGCAGCCGTCCGGAAGGGCCGCATCCATTAGATGCGACAGTCCCGGAACTTTACCCGGCTCATCCCGATTGCGCTGGTGTGGTGGCAATCGGGGTAATAAGGAGTTAATGGCAGCCCACAGCTGCTACTAAGCCCTAGTTTAGTGATGGCAGGGGTCTATGAGACACCCCCATGATTAAGTGAAAGTAAATAAACGCGAACACCGAAATATCCTTTTATGTTTATTTCACCACTTTATTAACCCTGAAACACCCCTCCAGGCCTGGAGTAATTCACACAAGGTCCTACGACGCTTCCAGCACTAGTACATCTGACACAGCGAGCGCCATAGAACATGACTGCCCGCTGTGAGGTTCAGGCCGCAAGTGAAGTTAGCTGCGCTATCAGCGGTGACGTCACTCGGGTTAGCCGCTGCCACAGCTGGAGTCCTCCACCCGTGACAACAAATCTAGTCTTACACGCGATGTATCTCCGACATATTGCGCCCTATGCAGCAGATTTGTGATAGCCCGTTAGTAAGTGTTTATATACCGTACTTTTCTTCGGCCGTCTGATAATCTGTGCCGCAGATGCCGGACTAGAGGAATTTTGTGGATTCTGTATTGGTTGCCATTCTCACTTATACTGTTCTGTCTCCCTTGCAGTGGGTCCTGGCTTTTGAAATCTTCATCCCTCTGGTTCTGTTCTTCATCTTGCTTGGGCTACGCCAGAAAAAGCCCACAATCCGTGTGAAGGAAGGTAAGGCGTGTGAGCATGAGGGGTTAAACGGAACCTGCGGGGGTCTGATCTTAATTGCGGCACGATGAAGCAAATTCAGGTCACCGCTCGCAGTTGAATCAACGATGTAAAACCGCTTATCTGCCTTAGTTTCATCAATGATTGGCGCGCAGCCCGGCACCGGTGACCTGTATACACCGGCCGTGCCACAACCAGTCCTCAGACTATAACCATCTTTTGTTAAAGGGAACCTGTCACCAGATTTGGTGCCTGTAAGCTGCGGCCACCGCCAGTGAGCTCTTATATACAGTATTCTAGCATCTATATATATAATTGCCTTATTCTGTCTGTCTGTCTGTCTGTCTGTCTGTCTGTCTGTCTGTCTGTCTGTCTGTCTGTCTGTCTGTCTGTCTGTCTGTCTGTCTCCAAAATTGTGTCCTTACGGTGACACAAAGCTGATTGGCCGCTGGGCTCGCCATGGGCCCGCCCCCCCACACGGATTGGCCGCTCGCCCAGGCTGCGCCCCCACACGGATTGGCCGGCCGCTCGCCCAGGCTCCGCCCCCCCCCCCCACAGATTGGCCTCTCGCCCTGGCACCCTGCAGGCATTGGCAACTCAGCCACGCCACGCCACGCCCCGCCCCCCTCACGCAATGCACGCTAGCTCTGGCCCCGCCCCCCCCTACGCATTCCCCGAACCGACACGGTCACGGAGCCACGACTCACAGGTGAGTACTGTACCCCCGGGAGCCCACATCAGCGTACGCCGCAAACCCAGCCGACACATACCCTCGCATTGCTGGGGCTGGCCGGCGTATGCTGGTGTGGGCTCCCGTGCGAGCGGGGGACGGGATACGCTGGTAACCATGGTAGCATAGTTACCAGCGCATCAAGGTCCTGCAGCGGCGGAACATACACGCACACACAACAGCACACACACACACATACACACATACACACATACACACACACATCAGATCACACTCACTCTCACACACACCTCACACACACCTCACATCGCATCCACACACTCACAACATCCTGGGATATCGCTTGCTTCTCGGCGCCGATACTGTGCTGTGAGCTTCCAGGACCTGCCGGAGGATCACATGGCCAGAAGCATGTGGTATCTCCGAATGTTGTGAGTGTGAGCGCGTATGTGCAATATCGTCAATGTGTGTGTGCGTGAGTGTATGCGATCGGGTGTGTGTGTGTATGCGATCGGATCTGTGAGTGTCGGCAGAGGAGCACGGCGTGCTGGAGGAGGCTGGGAGGAGAGAGGCTGATCCTGGGGAAGGCTGGGAGGGGGAGGGGGGAGGCTGAGAGAAGAGAGGCTGATGCTGGGGGAGGCTGAGGCTGGGGTAGGCTAGGCTGATCCTGGGGAAGGCTGGGAGGGGGAGGCTGGGAGGGGGGAGGATGAGAGAAGAGAGGCTGGGGGAGGCTGAGGCTGGGGTAGGCTGGAAGGAGAGAGGCTGATGCTGGGGACAGAAAAGGCTGATGCTGGGAGGAGAGAGGCTGATCCTGGGGAAGGCTGGGAGGGGGAGGGGGAGGCTGATAGAAGAGAGGCTGATGCTGGGGTAGGCTAGGCTGATCCTGGGGAAGGCTGGGAGGGGGAGGCTGAGAGAAGAGAGGCTGGGGGAGGCTGAGGCTGGGGTAGGCTGATGCTGGGAGGAGAGAGGCTGATGTTGGGAGGAGAGAGGCTGATGCTGGGAGGAGAGAGGCTGATGCTGGGAGGAGAGAGGCTGATGCTGGGAGGAGAGAGGCTGATGCTGGGAGGAGAGAGGCTGATGCTGGGAGGAGAGAGGCTGATGCTGGGAGGAGAGAGGCTGATGCTGGGAGGAGAGAGGCTGATGCTGGGAGGAGAGAGGCTGATGCTGGGAGGAGAGAGGCTGATGCTGGGAGGAGAGAGGCTGATGCTGGGAGGAGAGAGGCTGATGCTGCGGGCAGAGAGGCTGATGCTGCGGGCAGAGAGGCTGATGCTGCGGGCAGAGAGGCTGATGCAGCGGGCAGAGAGGCTGATGCTGGTGCAGCATGGTGGATGGAGCACGATGGGTGCACAGCATGGTGGATGGAGCACGATGGGGGGTGCGCAGCATGGGGGATGGAGCACGATGGGGGGTGCGCAGCATGGGGGATGGAGCACGATGGGGGGGTGCGCAGCATGGGGGATGGAGCACGATGGGGAGAGCGCAGCATGGGGGATGGACCACGTTTGGGAGTGCGCAGCATGGGGCATGGAGCACGTTTGGGAGTGCGCAGCATGGCGGATGGACCACGTTTGGGAGTGCGCAGCATGAGGGATGGAGCACGTTTGGGAGTGCGCAGCATGGCGGATGGAGCACGTTTGGGAGTGCGCAGCATGGCGGATGGAGCACGTTTGGGAGTGCGCAGCATGGCGGATGGACCACGTTTGGGAGTGCGCAGCATGGCGGATGGAGCACGTTTGGTAGTGCGCAGCATGGCGGATGGACCACGTTTGGGAGTGCGCAGCATGGCGGATGGACCACGTTTGGGAGTGCGCAGCATGGCGGATGGAGCACGTTTGGGAGTGCGCAGCATGGCGGATGGAGCACGTTTGGGAGTGCGCAGCATGGCGGATGGAGCACGTTTGGGAGTGCGCAGCATGGCGGATGGAGCACGTTTGGGAGTGCGCAGCATGGCGGATGGAGCACGTTTGGGAGTGCGCAGCATGGCGGATGGAGCACGTTTGGGAGTGCGCAGCATGGCGGATGGAGCACGTTTGGGAGTGCGAAGCATGGCGGATGGAGCACGTTTGGGAGTGCGCAGCATGGCGGATGGAGCACGTTTGGGAGTGCGCAGCATGGCGGATGGAGCACGATGGGGGGTGCGCAGCATGGCGGATGGAGCACGTTTGGGAGTGCGCAGTATGGGAGATGGAGCACGATGGGGAATGCGCAGCATGGGGGATGGAGCACGATGGGAGGTGCACAGCATGGGAGATGGAGCACGATGGGAGGTGCACACCTCCCCCCAACACACACACACACACACACACAGACAACGCCACACACACACAACACTCAACACACAAACACCGCGGCATACATAAATATACGCACATACCGCACAACGCACACATTGCACAAAACATACCTCACCCCAAAACACACCACACACACACAAACCGCGCAACACACACACACACACACACACACACAACGCGACAGACACACAGCGCTCCACAAACAACGCAACACACATACAACACCGCTCTCACCCCCCGCCACACCCAGACAACACCCAGAACATGTACAGCGCCCTACACAAACACTTGGCAACTACACACAACAACATCTAATATATATATAACAAAAATTATACATTAACTACACAATAAATTCTAGAATACCCGATGCTTTAGAATCGGGCCACCTTCTAGTACTGTATATAAAAGCCCAGGCCGCTGTGTAGAAGGTAAAAATCACTTTATAATACTCACCTAAGGTGCGGTGCAGACTGGTCGGATGGGTGTTTCTGTTCTCTGGTGCCAGCGCCTCCTCTTTTGGCCATCTCTGTCTTCCTTCTTCTGAAGCTTGGGTACATGATGTGTCCTATGTCATCCACCCTAGCCAGCATTGAGATCCTGTGCAGGCATACTACAATACTTTTGATCTGCCATTTGTTTTTCTTTTGTGTTTTTTGTATAGCATAATAAAACTATTATATATATATATATATATATATATATATATATATATAATTTATTATTTTAGATTTTTTTTATAGTATGTGGTTTGTTTTATTATTATTATTATTATTATTATTATTATTATTATTATTATTATTTTAGATTTTGTTTTATAGTATGTGGTTTGTTTTGTTATGCATGGCTGTCCCCCCATTCTTTTTTTTTTTTTTTTCTTAAATTTTATATTGTTTATTTATAGTTTATTTATAGTATGTGTCCTTGTGTGTGTTTTTAGTTTTTTTTTTTTGTGTATTTTAACTTCATCAGGCAGGGTAATTTGTATTAGATTGGAAAGGATTAGAAAATCATCGATCCCCTTCCTCCATCAGTTCGTCTCATAGACGGACAGAACTCTGGGATTATTCACGTCTGCGGGGATATGTTGTGGTTGTGGTTCTCAGCATTAATTGTATAATGGAGCATCGGAGTATATTTTATCCGTATTGACAGCTGAGATTGGAAATCCTGACCTTCACCTGATGGAGCGATATTTCACAACTGTCATTAGTACAAAACCTACCAATATGATCACAGTCATTACAACAATTTAATGTTATATTTTCATAGTTTAGAAATATACAAATATAATAGAAAATAGCTGATCACAATTAAGTAAGGAAATTATATAGCACACTGTATATCCAAGGTCATTACAAACAAGAGTGTGTGAAAGAACCTTGAACTATTTAGTATTAACTTATTGCTGTAGTGTGAATAATATATTTATTTATTTTACATATACCCTTGTGCTGCCCGACGCGCGTTTCACCATTGCTTTTTCTTGGGGCAGCATAATGCCCAAGGAAGAAGCAAAGGCAAAACATGCCTTGGCCATTACTAATTATATATATTGCATTTTCTTTTTCCTGGGGCATTGTGATGCCCCAAGAAGAAGCAATGGTGAAACGCGCATTGGCCAAATTTATAATACAAGATAATCCAAGTAGGAGAATGAAGCGGCAACTCAACCTGGTGGTTGGCAAACCTTTAATCTGTATTTACAGCAGACAACATATACAGGGAGTGGAGGGGGGGGGCGCGGGGACGGCAGATTAAAAGTTTGCCACCCACCAGGTTGAGTTGCCGCTTCATTCTCCTACTTGGATTATCTTGGATTTTGACTGCGCTGTCAGCAGAGCACCACCTGGAACGGCTGCATACACGAGTCCTGGAACAGCTGATCGACTGATTCCGTGAGTACGGCATAGCCAAACAGCATAGTGCAGCAGTGCCCAACATTCTCTTTTTTTGTTTTCAAATTTATAATACATATATCCTTGTGCTGCCCGACGCGCGTTTCGCCAATGCTTCTTCTTGGGGGCAGCATGATGGATATTCATTCATTCATTCATTCAAACTACAGCAATAGCTTGCAAAATATGTTTGGTCATAATTAGGATCTGTTTTATACAGGATAGTAAGTAAGAATGGGATTTATTGAATATCATTTCACCATTGCATGAAAATAAATGTTATTTGTTATGAATTCCACCCAAAAATGTTTTTTTGTTTTTCTTTTAAAGTATTTTAATGGGTCCTATCTATGGTGCACGAATCTTTCACCCTCTTTCAGTGAGCACTTACATGATTACCGACCATATTTCATGAGCCGATCCACCACAGAACGCGATGGTGGTATAAAAAGGTTAATGCTAGAGCCACCAGGCAGCCCCCAGCTGTTGCCCCCCCCCATTACTTTAATTTGGTGCAAATATTGTTCCGTTAGTGAGATATTAATACATTAACGGCGTATTTATGAGGTCCTGTTGCCATTAATATTGTTATGTAATTGCACAGTGATATAAGAGCCATATTCTAATTCACGCACTATGGCATTTGACAGCTGCTGCATTCATTTAATGCACCAGTTGTCGTGGTCAGGCGCTATAGTGAGTGAATTATAATATGGCTCTTATATCGCTGTGTAATTAAATAGCAATACTTAGGCTATGTGCGCACGTTGCGTAAATTCATGCAGTTACGCTGCGCTTTGTAGCGCAGCGTAACTGCATGCGTCCTGCGTCCCCTGCACAGTCTATGGAGATTGTGCAGGGGCCGTGCGCACGTGGCGTTTTAGAGCGCAGCGCTTCGGCTACTGCCGAAGCGCTGCGCAAAAAGAAGTGACATGTCACTTCTTCCGTGCGCTTTGCTGGCAGCTCCTGCTCTGTCTATGGCAGGAGCTGCAGGCAGAGCGCACGTTCTCGCCGGCACCATGCGCTTCAGAACGGAGCTTTTCAGCTGCGCTCTGAAGCGCAACTTTTACGGTGCTGGGCTAGTACGCAACGTGCGCACATACCCTAATGGCGACAAGGACGTCATAAATACCTGCAGGTCATCACTCGGCTCTGCTACATCAGCGGCATTCCTGCAGCGTCTCGGCTCTGCTACATCAGAGGCATTGCTGTAGTGTCTCTTCTCTGCTACATCAGAGGCATTCCTGCAGTGTCTCGGCTCTGCTACATCAGAGGCATTGCTGCAGTGTGTCTTCTCTGCTACATCAGAGGCATTGCTGCAGTGTCTCTTCTCTGCTACATCAGAGGCATTGCTGCAGTGTCTCTTCTCTGCTACATCAGAGGCATTGCTGCAGTGTCTCTTCTCTGCTACATCAGAGGCATTGCTGCAGTGTCTCTTCTCTGCTACATCAGAGGCATTGCTGCAGTGTCTCTTCTCTGCTACATCAGAGGCATTGCTGCAGTGTCTCTTCTCTGCTACATCAGAGGCATTGCTGCAGTGTCTCTTCTCTGCTACATCAGAGGCATTGCTGCAGTGTGTCTTCTCTGCTACATCAGAGGCATTGCTGCAGTGTCTCTTCTCTGCTACATCAGAGGCATTGCTGCAGTGTCTCAGCTCTGCTACATCAGAGGCATTGCTGCAGTGTCTCTTCTCTGCTACATCAAAGGCATTGCTGCAGTGTCTCAGTTCTGCTACATCAGCCAGTGGCATTCTTGCAGTGTCTCAGCTCTGCTACATCAGAGGCATTGCTGTAGTGTCTCTCAGCTCTGCTACATCAGCGACATTCCTGCAGTATCATGGTAGATTATCAAGTACAGGGTCAGTCATTCCCATAAATGACCGCTAAATTGATCTCTGTAGGGTGAGTTCACACATTGCATATTTGGAACAGATTTTTCTGAATAATTTCTGCTTCAAAATCTGCATGTTGCATGCTGATTTTGCTGCTGATTTTTTGCAGATGTCACCATTATTTTGTATAGGGTGTGTGTGTGTGTGTGTGTGTGTGTGTGTGTGTGTGTGTGTGTGTGTGTGTGTGTGTGTGTGTATATACGTATATGTATATGTGTATGTAATAAAAAAAAAATATATATATATATATATATATATTTGTATGTGCGTATATTCGTCTCTCTCTCTCTCTCTCTCTCTCTCTCTCTCTCTCTCAAAAAAAAAAAAAAATATATATATATATATATATATATATATATATATTTCTAATATTGTACATCTAGATTGATATATCAATCACCGTAGTGAATTTGAAGGACGTGCTCACTGACAGTGGGTAGAGAATTTTGGGACCATCTGACGCACGCACTATTGGGGCCACGTGACCCGTTCCTGCATGTACCACATATAAACGTGTCACCTGTGTTTGAACATTTGCATTGCCGTATCGTTATTTATTTGCCTTTTCTCCCCCCTTTTCCATGCCGTAATTTTATTTTCGCTCCTCCACGTCACTGTGTGACTCCACATCGCATGCCGCAGTCTGTAAGTTGTCCAGCGTTATTTCTGGGGTCGCCTTCATGTCGTAGAGATGCCTCCATGTTAACGTGGCCTTTGTGTTCTCATTATGTGTAAACTTGGATTCCACGTGTTTCGCCTGATTTGGCGAAACCTCCAATCTTCCCACAAGCCATGCCCCAAATTACCACAAAATGGCGACTTTTATAGTTTAAATTTTTTTTGCCTTGGTTTTGGACAAAAATGTAATACAAATTGAATAGTAAAGATATAGGGAATTTATTGAGGAAGAGACGCAAAGGCCACGGGTGACATGGAGGTGGTAATGCGGCCTCCTCCTGTCATAAATCCTCGCTTCTTCTGGCAGGTGGAGTATTTGCTTCTGCTGTGGTGTCATGTTGGGGCCGTCATAATTCCAAATTTTACATTTCAATTCAGCACCTGATAAGATAGTACAAGGTCATGGATTTATCAGTGATATGTAATGTAAAATTGTGGCCCTTCTCACAGGAGAGGGAGCGGCACTTTACCCTTTTAACCTGGCAGGCAGTATATAGAAGCGCGCCCTCTCCTGGTCTGATTGCTGTAGAGTAGAGCGCCCTCTCCTGGTCTGATTGCTGTAGAGTAGAGCGCCCTCTCCTGGTCTGATCGCTGTAGAGTAGCGCGCCCTCTCCTGGTCTGATCGCTGTAGAGTAGCGCGCCCTCTCCTGGTCTGATCGCTGTAGAGTAGCGCGCCCTCTCCTGGTCTGATCGCTGTAGAGTAGCGCGCCCTCTCCTGGTCTGATCGCTGTAGAGTAGCGCGCCCTCTCCTGGTCTGATCGCTGTAGAGTAGCGCGCCCTCTCCTGGTCTGATCGCTGTAGAGTAGCGCGCCCTCTCCTGGTCTGATCGCTGTAGAGTAGCGCGCCCTCTCCTGGTCTGATCGCTGTAGAGTAGCGCGCCCTCTCCTGGTCTGAGCGCTGTAGAGTAGCGCGCCCTCTCCTGGTCTGATCGCTGTAGAGTAGCGCGCCCTCTCCTGGTCTGATCGCTGTAGAGTAGCGCGCCCTCTCCTGGTCTGATCGCTGTAGAGTAGCGCGCCCTCTCCTGGTCTGATCGCTGTAGAGTAGCGCGCCCTCTCCTGGTCTGATCGCTGTAGAGTAGCGCGCCCTCTCCTGGTCTGATCGCTGTAGAGTAGCGCGCCCTCTCCTGGTCTGATCGCTGTAGAGTAGCGCGCCCTCTCCTGGTCTGATCGCTGTAGAGTAGCGCGCCCTCTCCTGGTCTGATCGCTGTAGAGTAGCGCGCCCTCTCCTGGTCTGATCGCTGTAGAGTAGCGCGCCCTCTCCTGGTCTGATCGCTGTAGAGTAGCGCGCCCTCTCCTGGTCTGATCGCTGTAGAGTAGCGCGCCCTCTCCTGGTCTGATCGCTGTAGAGTAGCGCGCCCTCTCCTGGTCTGATCGCTGTAGAGTAGCGCGCCCTCTCCTGGTCTGATCGCTGTAGAGTAGCGCGCCCTCTCCTGGTCTGATCGCTGTAGAGTAGCGCGCCCTCTCCTGGTCTGATCGCTGTAGAGTAGCGCGCCCTCTCCTGGTCTGATCGCTGTAGAGTAGCGCGCCCTCTCCTGGTCTGATCGTTGTAGAGTAGCGCGCCCTCTCCTGGTCTGATCGCTGTAGAGTAGCGCGCCCTCTCCTGGTCTGATCGCTGTAGAGTAGCGCGCCCTCTCCTGGTCTGATCGCTGTAGAGTAGCGCGCCCTCTCCTGTCTGATCGCTGTAGCGTAGCGCGCCCTCTCCTGGTCTGATCGCTGTAGAGTAGCGCGCCCTCTCCTGGTCTGATCGCTGTAGAGTAGCGCGCCCTCTCCTGGTCTGATCGCTGTAGAGTAGCGCGCCCTCTCCTGGTCTGATCGCTGTAGAGTAGCGCGCCCTCTCCTGGTCTGATCGCTGTAGAGTAGCGCGCCCTCTCCTGGTCTGATCGCTGTAGAGTAGCGCGCCCTCTCCTGGTCTGATCGCTGTAGAGTAGCGCGCCCTCTCCTGGTCTGATCGCTGTAGAGTAGCGCGCCCTCTCCTGGTCTGATCGCTGTAGAGTAGCGCGCCCTCTCCTGGTCTGATCGCTGTAGAGTAGCGCGCCCTCTCCTGGTCTGATCGCTGTAGAGTAGCGCGCGCTCTCCTGGTCTGATCGCTGTAGAGTAGCGCGCCCTCTCCTGGTCTGATCGCTGTAGAGTAGCGCGCCCTCTCCTGGTCTGATCGCTGTAGAGTAGCGCGCCCTCTCCTGGTCTGATCGCTGTAGAGTAGCGCGCCCTCTCCTGGTCTGATCGCTGTAGAGTAGCGCGCCCTCTCCTGGTCTGATCGCTGTAGAGTAGCGCGCCCTCTCCTGGTCTGATTGCTGTAGAGTAGCGCGCCCTCTCCTGGTCTGATCGCTGTAGAGTAGCGCGCCCTCTCCTGGTCTGATCGCTGTAGAGTAGCGCGCCCTCTCCTGGTCTGATCGCTGTAGAGTAGCGCGCCCTCTCCTGGTCTGATCGCTGTAGAGTAGCGCGCCCTCTCCTGGTCTGATCGCTGTAGAGTAGCGCGCCCTCTCCTGGTCTGATCGCTGTAGAGTAGCGCGCCCTCTCCTGGTCTGATCGCTGTAGAGTAGCGCGCCCTCTCCTGGTCTGATCGCTGTAGAGTAGCGCGCCCTCTCCTGGTCTGATCGCTGTAGAGTAGCGCGCCCTCTCCTGGTCTGATCGCTGTAGAGTAGCGCGCCCTCTCCTGGTCTGATCGCTGTAGAGTAGCGCGCCCTCTCCTGGTCTGATCGCTGTAGAGTAGCGCGCCCTCTCCTGGTCTGATCGCTGTAGAGTAGCGCGCCCTCTCCTGGTCTGATCGCTGTAGAGTAGCGCGCCCTCTCCTGTCTGATCGCTGTAGCGTAGCGCGCCCTCTCCTGGTCTGATCGCTGTAGAGTAGCGCGCCCTCTCCTGGTCTGATCGCTGTAGAGTAGCGCGCCCTCTCCTGGTCTCATGAGTATATAATAGCGCCCCCTTTCTGTACCCACAGCCCTGTCTCAAATGTACCCTGACTGCAACTAATCTATTAACCCCTCTGCTGCTGGTATTTGATGGGGATGGAGGGTTCTGTGATTTTGTTTTCCCTTTAATCCCTGCTGTAATATGACTAGTGTGCAGGTCCTCGCTGTCTCTCCGGCCAGTGTCTGTCCGTTGCGGTCTCTCTCTGTGCCGCTCTCTCACCCTGTGTCCTGTCTCGCAGCGTTCTACACCGCCGCGCCTCTCACCTCCGCCGGGATCCTGCCGGTCATGCAGTCCCTGTGCCCCGATGGCCAGAGAGATGAGTACGGATTCCTGCAGTACACCAACTCCACGTGAGTAGTGTCCGTCCTATGCCGAGCGCTCGCCTCCCTGATAGAGGAATGTCAGGCAATTCCCAAAAATATTCGACCCTCTATGGTGACTCGGGCGGTATGATGACGAACCGGGTGTAGGTACCGTGAATATACAAGGTGTCTAATGGCCCCTGTTCCTCCTCCCGGCAGGGTCACGCAGCTCCTGGACCGGCTGACGGAAGTGGTGGAGAACAGTAACCTGTTTGATACGGAGCGGCCGGGGCTCGGGGAAGAGCTGGAGTCTCTGAAAAATCACCTTGAATCGCTGAGCAGTGACCACGGCTCCCTGGAGACCCACTTTCCCCAGCAGTCAGGTACACGTCCCGCTGATGGGACCCAGTCCGGCACACGTACGTCTGCACCTGGTCAGCCCCCATCTGGGACTTGTACGTCTGCACATGGCGAACCCTTCCAGGCCCCGGGGGATCTATGTTCACACCTCTGCAGACCGCTTTATGCCCAGAATTAGACACACAGAAACGAGCACCGTCTATGACACCCTAACCACGATCTATGTTCTCCGCTGCAGGATTTACTTTGGATTCGGTAGTGAAAAACAAGACGGACTTCCGAGATTTCCTCCAGTCCAATCTCTCCTTACCCAGTAACGTTGTTGACTTACTGGCCGGCTCCAGTATAAACCTGCAGGAGGTGAGTGTAAGGTGCAGTCACTTGTATACGTTGGACTTTCCTCTGATGAAATACTCTGTGCTGCTGGGGTAACCTGCACCGTCCACTATATAACATTGTATGACCTCGCTTCCTTCTGATCAGCACAACTTACATTTAAATATTAGGGTCCCTTGCTCTCCATTTATGACAGCCCCCTTCTCCCTAAAATATGCTTCTTGTATCATGTATGCCTCCACCTGTCACGGTCATAATCCTCTCCTGAAATACTCTGTGCTGCTGGGGTAACCTGCACCGTCCACTATATAAATGTATGACTACGCTTCCTTGTGATCAGCACACCTCCCATTTAAATACTAGGGTCTCTTGCTCTCAATTTATGAAAGCCCCCTTCTCCCTAAAAATATGCTTGTTGTACCATTGATGCAAACACCTGTGAAGGTCATAATCCTCCCATGAAATACTCTGTGCTGTTGGGGTAACCTGCACCGTCCACTATATAACAGTGTATGACCCCCAATTCCTTCTCATTTAAATACTTGTGTCTCTTGCTCTGTTTATGACAGCCCCCTTCTCCCTAAAAATATGGTCCTTGTGCCATGTATCCCTCCAACTGCGACGGTCCTAATTTTCTCCTGAAAAACTCTGTGCTGCTGGAGTAACCTGCATCTTTTTATGTCTGCTACCTACTTTTCTCTTTCATATCATGACATTACCCCATCTAACGGCCGATACTTCGCCTTATTCAGGTTTACCGCTTGCTCTTCAGTTCTCCACATATATCTACTGATGATTTGCCAGGGAAGAGCCCCTGGGATGCGGCCACGACAGCAGGGGGGCAAATCTTCAATCTCCATGTGAGTGTTCTCCCCCCCCCCCCCCCCCCCGCTGCTAACACATTGTGAAATCCACTGGTCAACGTCACATGGGCCCGGTAATGAGGCACCCACCCAATACGTGGCAGCTTATAGGGGGTCAGCACTTTACTTCCACTAAATCAGTGGATCACAGGCTTTAGAGCAATTAATGATGAGATGAGGGAGGAGGACCCAGATGTCGATAGTTGAATGAGTTGCAGCAGGAGAACTTGGGTATCTATTGTAGGTAGAGTTGGGGGAGGCAATCCAAGGTGTTGATCGTAGGAGAAGTTGGGGGTCCTAGGTGTCGATTGTTGGGTGTGTTGCCATGAGGGGCCCCACTTGGTGATCATAGGATGAGATGGGGGTATGAGTGGTATGGCGGGCTGAGTTGTCGGGCTGAGTTGTCGGGCTGAGTTGTCGGGCTGAGTTGTCGGGCTGAGTTGTCGGGCTGAGTTGTCGGGCTGAGTTGTCGGGCTGGGTGAGTCAGTCATTGTACAGGAGGAGAAGGTGGGCTGTGACATTCCCTATTCTATTGCGGCACAGCTCCCTTCATGTCAGTGGGGACAGCTGCAATTTCCTGTACCGCTGGGGGTGAGGGTGTCGGGGGCCGAGTACTGATTTTGTGCTGTGGCCCCTTAATCCTTGGGTGATTGAGGATCCATATTTTAGTTATATGTAAACACTTCAGTAATTGCTCATATTACCATTCCTGGATTGTGGTTTCTTACCCTGGTTGTCATGTTTTTTTGCAGGGGAATATTTTGGGCAAATGGAAATCGTTCCAGGAAGGGTTAATACACAAGGCGCTCCAAGACCCCCTTAAGTCTGCGCATAGACTGGCTCTCCTGCGGCTCCTGACTCTTGCCCTCGGCCTTGCCATTCCCAATACATCATCTGAAAGCTACGATCCTCAGGCCATGGTGAAGGAGCTGGAGGTGCGGCGTGCGTCCGGCGCCGGCTGCGTGCACAGGTGACACCGAGCTGCTTCCGGCATTGATGAGTTTTTCCATTTGTTTTTAGGAAATTCTCTTCACTCCTAAAGAGCTGGAGTTCCTGACCTGTGACGGGAGCCTGGACCAGCTGGGAAGTATCTTGGGAGCATCCGAAGCCAATAGGCCGCTGCTGAGGTCCTACGTGGGCACCGTATGCGCCGGCGGGGAGCCCGCTCGCACCGAGCGCTTCCAAGAACTGGCCGGGGAACTGAAGGAACAGGTGGACGTGCGCAAAACTGTCAGCCGGGTCAGTAACCACAGGCTCGTGGGCAGCTGATTGCAATCAATGTGAACCTTTCTACACCGCCTCTTCTTAAAGGGAATGTACATTTATTTCATATCAAGATCTTTATTAAACAATAACATATATACAGTATGTGTGTATGTGTATATATACAGGGTGGTCCAAAAGTAGGTGGACAGTTTGTGTAATAGGGTTATGAAGGGGGAGATTTATCAAACCTGGTGTAAAGTGAAACTGACTCAGTTGCCCTTCGCAACCAATCGGATTCCACTTTTCATTCTTCAGAGACTCTTTGGCAAATGAAAGGTGGAATCTGATTGGTTGCTAAGGACAACTGAGTCAGTTTCACTTTAAACCATGTTTGATAAATCCCCCCTTTCTTAACCCTATTACACAAACTGTCCACCTACTTTTGGACCACCATGTGTGTATGTGTGTGTATATATGTGTATATATAGGAGGAGGAGGAGGTGAGGTGTAATATCACCTATTGTGAATAGTGGTTCCTGTGTGATCAGTCATTGTACAGGAGGAGGTGAGCTGTGACATCACCTATTGACAGTAGTGGATACTATGTCATCTTCTGTATATAGAGATGTTATCAGTCATTATACAGGAGAATGAAGTGGAGGTGATCTGTGACATCACCTATTATGAATGGTGGAACCCTATAAGCCGTGTTATCTACTGTATATGGAGATGTTATCAGTCATTGAGCAGGAGGGGGAGGAGGCAAGCTGTGACATCACATATTGTAAAAGGGGGATCATGTGAGGATTACGAGCCTGCTGAAAACTCTTCATGAAAGGACAGCAACTGTCAGGCTAAAAATTACCCCTGTGGCTGGTGTGCAAAACTGCAAGAAATATATATTATATACAGTACAGACCAAAAGTTTGGACACACCTTCTCATTCAAAGAGTTTTCTTTATTTTCATGACTTTGAAAATTGCCACACAGGAACTACTATTCACAATAGGTGATATCACACCTCACCTCCTCCTCTTCCTCCTCCTCCTGTACAATGACTGATAACACCTCTATATACAGTATATAACACTGGATCCAATATTCACAACACGTGATGGCACAGATCACCTCCTGCACAGTGACTGATAATACAACCATATACAGTAAATAACACTATGCCCTTGCTTATAGCCCTCCCCTCCGCTTATAGGGATTCACCATTCATAATAGGTGATGTCACAGATCACCTCCACCTCCTTCTCCTGTATAACACCTGTATATACAGTATATATCACAGGATCCACCGTTCACAATAGGTGATGTCACAGCTCACCTACATCTCATCCTGTACAATAACTGATAACACAAGATCCTCCATTCACTATAGATGATATCACAGCTCACCTCCTCCCTCTCCTGTACAATGACTGATAAAACCTCTATATACAGTAGATAGCACAGAATCCACCATTCACAATAGGTTATGTCACAGCTCACCTCCTCCCCTCTGTAGTAAAGTCTACCTGTCCCGATACTTATACTTCTGTTCATCCTGATCCTCCTGTTTCATGTTCCTCCGGTGATTGCTGACCCATGCAGTGTAGTAGGAGAGGGGGGTTGTAATTTTTGGTATGTGTAGTCACTGCCGTTTCCAATGTTTCACACCTTTAATTTCAGCTGCGTCTGGATGAGGTTAACGCCACGGAAACGCAGCAGCGTCTGCACTCGCTGCTGGAGGACCTGCTGCAGGTGGAGAAGATCCTCAAAGACGTGGACATTCTCTCCGCTTTGGCCAAGCTGTTGCCCAAGGGGGCCTGTGCCAGCAAAGCCAGCCCCGCATCGGTCAACTCCACCAACTGGAACTACAACAGCAGCAGTAACGCCAACGCCACCGGAGACGGGGAAGAGGGCCGAGCGCAGGAGGGCGAAGCCGACGGAGAAAACCCACGCAGCCAATTCTCAGCCTTTGTCCAGCTCTGGGCCGGTCTGCAGCCCATCCTGTGCGGCATCAACCGGTGAGTGCGAGGCATGGTACAGTACAGTATTGTCCCATCACTGCTGCCTATGCAGAGCATTCCCAAACACTACAGACCAGTGTAACCTTAGAGTAACTGATCGCTGAGGGTGCAACCCATTCTCTGGAGTCTCCACGGTCAGACCTCCAGTGATCATTGCTATATGAATTATATGCTTGGTACAACCCCATTAAGACTGGGGGGACTAGCCAATGCTACAAATAAAAATGTGTGATAGACGGGAAGGAGGAGAGCGGGAACTGTGCATCGCTCCGGAGCAGGGGTGACTCTGTGACTACGTGGTTGCTCCGCACCTGTCATACTAAGCCACCATGTTTTTTCTTACATATTTCAGAACCATTGAACCCGAAGCTCTGAAGCAGGGAAATATGAGCTCCCTGGGCTTCACCAACAAAGAGCAGAGGAACCTGGGGCTCCTCGTGCACCTGATGACCAGCAACCCCAAAATCCTGTACTCTCCTGTGGGAACGGAGGTGGACAAAGTCATCCGCAAGGTAAGACCTCCGTAACGTCTCCATTTCTTCCCACCAGAAAAGTGCATGTATTGGATGAGGATCGGGGGGGTCTTCATAACACGGTGATGTGTAGTGTGGGCTTTAGGTCTGCGGGGGGGAAGAGTAACCCTATAGGTCCTGTTGACGTCATACTCCAAGGACCAACGCTATGTTAGCTGGCTGCATTCACCAGGGGGAATGCAGGATTCTCAATCTGAGGTCCAAATGTTTTGTGGAAATGTATACACTACCGCCACATAGTGCAAAATAACATATACTGCATGGCTCGGTATACCTACCAAGTGGTGGCCAACGGGACACTCTCCTAGTCTCTGATGGGTGAATAGGTGCTTATAGATCCATTTACCGGTGACGGGAGATTTCCCAGCACATATGGCGAATACACAGTGCAGACATAGTGTGAACAGGGCAGCAGAGTCTGGGAAATGTGTAGAAGTAAGACAAGGCTCATATAAATAACGGCCATGCATTGCCCAAAATGAGACAAACAATGCCGACATACAGAGCCCAGATACAATAGAATATGTACGGCCTAAAATATGCCACATAGTGCCCATAGCAACAGTGCCATATAAATAATGACGTGCGGCACAGTGTCCACATTAATATTGCTGTACAAAGCTCATTTCAATAGTACCCGATGGTGCTCATATAAATAATGCTATACAATGCCCATTTCAACAGTATCAGATGGTGCCATATAAATAATGCCATATAACGTGCGGCACAGTGTCCACATTAATAGTGCCATAAAATGCCAATATCAATAGGACTAGATGGTGCCCATATAAATGCTATACAATGCCCATATCAATAGTACCAGATTGTGCCCATATAAATGTTATACAATGACAATATCAATAGTATCAGATGGTGCCATATAAATAATGCCATATAACGTGCGTCACAGTGTCCACATTAATAGTGCCATACAATGCCCATATTAGGACTAGATGGTGCCCATATAAATGCTATACAATGCCCATATCAATAGTATCAGATGGTGCTATATAAATAATGCTATACAATGCCCATATCAATAGTACCAGGTGGTACTCATATAAATAATGCTATACAATGCCCATATCAATAGTACCAAATGGTGCCTGTATAATGCTGTACAATGCCCATATCAATAGCATCAGATGGTGCCATATAAATAATGCCATATAACGTACGGCACAGTGTCCACATTAATAGTGCCATAAAATGCCAATATCAATAGGACTAGATGGTGCCCATATAAATGCTATACAATGCCCATATCAATAGTACCAGATTGTGCCCATATAAATGTTATACAATGACAATATCTATAGTATCAGATGGTGCCATATAAATAATGCCATATACTGTAACATGCGGCACAGTGTCCACATTAATAGTGCCATACAATGCCCATATAAATGCTATACAATGCCCATATCAATAGTATCAGATGGTGCCCATATAAATGCTATACAATGCCCATATCAATAGTATCAGATGGTGCCCATATAAAAGCTATACAATGCCCATATCAGTAGGACTAGATGGTGCCCATATAAATGCTATACAATGCCCATATCAATAGGACCAGATGGTGCCTATATAAATGCTATACAGTGCCCATATCAATAGTATCAGATGGTGCCCATATAAAAGCTATACAATGCCCATATCAATAGGACCAGATGGTGCCCATATAAATGCTATACAATGCCCATATCAATAGGACCAGATGGTGCCTATATAAATGCTATACAGTGCCCATATCAATAGGACCAGATGGTGCCATATAATTAATGCCATATAACATGCAGCACAGTGTCCACATTAATAGTGCCGTACATTGCGCATATCAAAAGTACCAGATGGTGCCCGTATAAATAATGCTATACAATGCCCATATCAATAGTATCAGATGGAGCCTGTATAAATAATGGCATATAACGTGCGGCGCAGTGTCCACAGTGTACAGTGCCCATATCAATAGTGTCAGATGGTGCTCATATAAATGTGATATGCCCATGTCAGTGGTGCCAAGTGATGCCAATATAAATAATCTTGTATGAAGCTGTTATAGTGCCAGACTGTGCTCATATAAAATAATGCTACAATATCAATAGTGCCAGTTCTCACAACATCCATATAGTGCCAGGTAGTGCCCATATAAATAAAGGAGCACCATGCTGATATTAGTAATGCCAGACAATGCCTATAAAAATGCCGATATCAGTGGTGCCCGCATAAATAATACCGTACACTCTCCGGAGCAGTAGTGCTTGATGCTGCTCCTGGAGGTAAACGCTGAGTGGTCGCAGAGGCAGACATTCCCGTGTTTTCTTTCTTCTCGCAGGCTAACGAGACGTTTGCATTTGTGGGGAACGTGACGCAATACGCCAGGATGTGGATGAACATCTCGTCTGAGATCCGCAGTCTGCTGGAGGACGGCATGCTGCAGCAACGTGTGCAGCGCCTGCAGGAGGTGAGTGACGGGGTCAGGCGGGCGCGAGGTGCCCATGGAGAATAGTTCGCATGTCTTCTGCCGTTTTGACTTTGGCGCTGACTGATACAATATCTGCAGGTCACCGGGTATCTGCAGAAACTTCCCGAGTTCCAGAACGGCTCCGACAGTGACCTGCTCCGCCGGGTGCTCAGCTCCAACTTCACCGCCCTGAACGTCAGCACCCTCCTGCAGCAGCTGGACACCATCGACAACGCCGCCTGCGGGTGGACGCGCTTCATGTCTAAGGTGGGGGATAGGACGCAATATGGCGGTGGATTTGCAGTTTCTGCTGAGAACGTGACATTTTGCGCTTTTGCTCCTTTCTTGAATAGGTTAGTGTAGACATCTTCAAGGGATTCCCCAATGAGGACAGCATCGTGAACTACACCCTAAACCAGGCGTATCACGACAACGTCACAGTGTTTGCAAGTAAGTCCATGCGGCGTGTCCGGTAACGGAGGAGCGTCCGCTTATCTGCTCCATTTCTGCTGCCCTAGCAATTACAATGGTGCCCTGCAGGGGGCAGCAGACATTCAATGAGGACATGGGCTCTTTAAGTAACTAATTTTTTGTGGTATCCCTTGACCGTTTTTTTGGGGGGATGTTGTGGTGGCGGCGAGCGTCATTGATGTGCTCTCGGGCTGCAGGGGTGTTGCGGTGGTGGGCACCGTTGATCTGCTTGCAGGCTGCGGAGGTGACACTGCAGTGGAGCGACTCAGGAGTGTCACAGGATGGGGTGTCTCGGCGGGTACCATTGATCTGCAGGCTCCATTGAATCGGCCGCAGTTCAAGAAAATGGCCGCGGAGGCGGCGCATGCGCAGGTTGACGAGATGCAGTTCAAGAAAATGGCCGCGGAGGCGGCGCATGCGCAGGTTGACGAGATGCAGTTCAAGAAAATGACCGCGGAGGCGGCGCGTTTGCAGATATGACTCCGTGGCCATTTTCTTGAAGTCCATCTCGTCAATCTGCGCACGCGCCGCCTCTGCAGCCATTTTCTTGAAGTCCATCTCGTCAACCGTGGCCTATTCAACGGAGCCAACAGTCAGCTCCATGCGCTCGCCGCCATGACACCCCGTCCTGTGACCCTCCTGAGTCCACCCCACTGCAGAGACAACAGAATAATGGCGCCTGCCGCGACACCCCCGCAGACCACCCGCAGAACAATGGCGCCCACCGAGCCCGTCCTGTGACCCATCCTCCTATGACCTTGCTCCACCACCGCCGTCCCGGTAAGCCATATCTGTTTTGTAAGACGCAATCCCATTTTACCCTCGTTTTTGGGGGAAATAAAGTGCCTCTTCCAATCCAAAAAAAATCAGTAAATTGTGCACAAAATAATATTTTTTTTTTATCTTTTGCCCCTTTTTGGCAGTTTTTAGAGCAAAAAGTGCCATGCGCAAATATGTTGGAAAATTGGCAAAGAAAATCCCAGGGGCGTGGACGTGAATACATTAGCGCCAAACTTTTTTGACTTTTTAAAAAGTCACAATCAATTGTAAACATTTGGGAAAACAAAAACTCCATCCACAATAATAGTATTATCTGCCGGTCAGACCGTAGGGCCACTGGCTCCTCTTGGCACACACCGCTTGTTTTCCTACCTATTTCCATATCTCTTTTCTAGGTGTCATCTTCCAAACCAAAGCCGATGGTTCGCTCCCGCCGCACGTCATGTACAAGATCAGACAAAACTCCAGCTTTACGGAAAAAACAAATGAGATCCGTCGGGCCTACTGGAGACCGGGACCCAACACTGGGGGGCGCTTCTACTTTCTGTACGGCTTCGTGTGGATACAAGGTATAATTTATAGTCTCCGCATACAGTTTTGCCATTTTTGCTTCCATTCCTCCCTTCACTGTTGTCAAGATCTCTGTTTGCCATCAGTGAATGGAAACCATTTGGAGATCACATTGATTTGTGTAGAGCCGGATGTCGGCACAGTTCTCGGCCACCCACGTGCGGCTCTTTGTGGCCTTAGCCCGATATGCGCATTCATAAAGCCTGAACCGGAAGATGCACCTCTGCCCGCCCCGGGGTCTCCTCAGCATTTAGCTTAGGGCAGGTCTGGTATTTTGATCCGAGCGCTGTCCGTTTTGCCCAAACATGGAGCGGCCTTATTCTTATACCAGCAGTGCACATGCATCAATGGTTCCCTTCATTGACTGCAAGCAGAGATCTGGATTTGAGTTGAAGCACAAAGTATATTAAAGAAAAGGATCTACCGTATTTTCCGGATTATAAGACGCACTTTTCCTCCCAAAAATTTGGGAGGAAAATGAGGGGTGCGCCTTGAAATACGAATGTAGCTTACTGGGGAGCTTCTCTGTACCGGGGCTGTGCGGTGCGGCTCTGCTTTGTGCTGGGCGGCTCTGCTTTGTGCTTGGCGGCTCGGCTCTTTTTTGTGTTCCTCTGCTCTGTGCGGCGCAGCTTTGCTTTGTGCGACTCTGCTTTGTGACGCTCGGCTCTGCTTTGTGACGCTCGGCTCTGCTTTGTGCGGCTCTACTTTGTGCGGCTCGGCTCTGCTTTGTGCGGCTCTACTTTGTGCGGCTCGGCTCTGCTCTGTGCGGCGCCGCTGTGCTCTGTGCGGTGCGGCAGGCAGCGAGGCATGGGCCATTCTGAAGGTGGCAGTGAGGGCTTGAAATAATGGCAGCCGGAGTCTGTGAGTGCGCCGATGGAGCTCTCGGCTCAAGCTCTCATCTGTGCATGCGCCGACTCCGGACGCCATTTATTTTTTATTTTTTTTAAGCCCGCACCGCCAACATCTTCAGAGTGGCCCATTCCTCACAATCCGCCGCACACACCAGAGCCCGGTACAGAGCAGCCCTGCACATCCCCAGCACAAAGCAGCTCCACACAGAGCAGAGTCGCGCCATACAGCGCCAGTACAGAGCAGTGCCGCACAGAGCAGAGACGCAGCACAGTGCCGTTGCCCGGAGTGAGCATCTGTGCCCCCCTGTGCACCGCCCGCAGCATCACCATACTCCAGCACCGCCCCTTCCTCGATAAGACATCACCGGATTATAAAACGGACCCCATATTTTTATTTTACCTTTTTTCTCTCTGGGGTGCGTCTTCTAAAACGAAAAATCCGTTAATTCGTTGCCGATTTCTCTTCACAGATATGATGGAGAGAGCCTTAATTAACACCATCGTGGGCCACGACGTGGTGGAACCCGGGAACTACGTGCAGATATTTCCGTATCCGTGTTACACGCGTGACGAGTAAGCTCGGCTTCTGTCTGCACACACGTGGCGCCATTGTTGTATATGGGAGCATAATGCGACGGCGTTTACTCTGCAGCTTCCTCTTTGTGATCGAGCACATGATGCCGCTGTGCATGGTCATCTCCTGGGTTTACTCCGTGGCCATGATGATCCAACACATCGTCGCCGAGAAGGAGCATCGTCTGAAAGAGGTAAGGAGTCGCGCGTCCTTCGAGATCGCAAAGGTAGATCTGCAATTTATACCTACTCCATCTTTAACGGCGGCAGGTGATGAAGATGATGGGGCTGAATAACGCGGTGCACTGGGTGGCCTGGTTTATCACCGGCTTCGTCCAGCTGTCCATCTCCGTGACCGCTCTCACCGGCATCCTGAAGTACGGCCAGGTCCTCATGCACAGCAATGTGTTCATCATCTGGCTCTTCCTCTCAATCTACGCCGTGGCCACCATCATGTTTTGGTGAGTATTGGAGGATGGGTCTTGTATCTGTGGATGGAAGAAGGATCTGTCGTCTTCCATGCAACCAAAGATCCCGCGGGTTTGAATATTTGCAGCTGTTCCACTTGCATTAATGCAGAGTCGCCGTGTATCCCCGTAGAGGAAAATCTGTATCGTGGCTTATGGTCTGCTGAGATCCACAGATATACGTAGATACATGAGTGCGTCATTGTCACCTGTCGCACCTGCTCCTTCCCACAGCTTCCTGGTGTCCGTACTTTACTCCAAGGCTAAGTTGGCCTCTGCCTGTGGTGGAATCATCTACTTCCTCAGTTACGTCCCCTACATGTACGTCGCCATCAGAGAAGAAGTGGCGCATGATAAGATCACCGCCTTCGAGAAGTGCATCGCTGTAAGTAATCGGGTGCTCGATGATCCACGTGGCATCCGCTATACCTAGCGACGTCAGGTCTGCTCCCTGCTCTCTTCCCGTAAAGGACCGTGCCTTTTTCTCTCCCTCCCCATACAGTCGCTCATGTCCGGTCCCTGCTTTCTTCCCGTAAAGGACCGTGCCTTTTCTTTATCGTTCCTTATGGGAGACCCAAACCATGGGTGTATAGCTTCTGCCTCCGGAGGACACACAAAGTACTACACTCAAACGTGTAGCTCCTCCCTCCGGCTATATACACCCCCTGGATGACAATCTAACCAGTTCAATGCTTTGTGTTTCAGGAGGTCACACACACTTGCATTCTCTGATTTTTCATTTTTATTTTTAAAGATTTGGAAGAAAAGCGGGTCCAGTCTGGACTCCCGGCATGTCCCTTCACACCCCACTCTGTCGGGGTGCTGTTAAGGTTGACTTTATAAGGCTGGAGCCTTCACATGCCGCGCTCCTTCACATCCTCTGTCGAGGCTCTGGGTTGAAGTGGGAGCCGTCACGGTCCTCTCTGCTTGCAGAAGACCGGTCTCCATCCGCAGCCCTGTCTGGTTCCTGCTGGAAGGAGCATTTACCCCTCTCTCCAGGGACATGGCCCTGCGTCTCAAAGCTAAGTATTGAGACGTTTTTTCAGGGGTCCCGGGTGTTTTTACTAGGGGGACAGTATGTGTTGTATCATTACTGTAAATTCCGGCCGGTTCTGGGGGTTTCCCCTGAGAACCGCGCCGAAGGTGCCTGCTCGTCGGCCGCACTTTTAAATCTAGGCCCCGGCTTCAGTTTGGGCCTAGTTTCGGTTTCGGCTCCTCTGCATGTTATGCATAGCGTGGCGCCGCCCACCGCTCGGCCAGCAGGGGAGGACACTCCTCTCTGGGGAGATGTTTCCTCCCCTGTATCTCTCCCTGGCCCTCCGTTTTTCCCGCTCCTGGGCTAATACACGCCCCCCCTCCTCCTCCCAGCGCCATTTTCTCAGCGTTCTACACTGACGGCGCTGGATGCTGCAGCTGCTGCTGTTTAGGAGGACTGACGCTGTCTCTGGGGCTTGGAGCTGTGGAATCCGGAGGGCACACAGAGAGCGGGCTGGTAAGCCACAACCTCTGGTTGTGGGCTTTTTATTATACACTCTCAGGGCATTCTATAGGAGTGTATTACTACTGGCAGAGCTTCCACCTCAGCAGCATGTCTGTCACCCGAAGCAAGGCTGCAAACATGTACGCTATATGCACTGCTTGTAAGCTCATTCTGCCAGAGCCAAGCACATACCCACATTGTGATGCCTGTGCTAATATGGTTGTGTCTCAGCCTGGAGCCTCCTCAGGGGTCCCTCTGGCTGCTCCGGCCCCGGTGGCTGAACCCCCGGCTTGGGTAGCTTCCTTCTCACAAGCTATTTCCCAGTCTTTTGCCGACTCCATGGGGCAGTTGTCCCGGACACTGCTGTCCATGCATCAGCCCCCTTCTCAGGGGGCTTCTGCTGCTCCGAGCTCTGCAGAGCTCTCAGAGCATGTCCTAGGACCCCGTCCCCCTAAACGGAGACGCAGGGACCCTTCTCCTTCTCCTTCCTCGTCCCACGGCTCTGATTCACGAGCCGAGGTGCAGGGCGAGGAGGACTCGTTTACTGTGGGCTCAGACGCTGCTTCTATGTACCCATTGACTTGTCTGAGGGTGATGCGGATGTCAGTGACTTGATTGCGTCCATTAACTCCGTACTGAACCTCAACCCACAAGAGTCAGAGGAACAACCCTCTCTGGTGGAGGTACACCAGTTTACCTCTCCTAAGAAACCTAGGAGTATGTTTTTTAACCACTCCAGCTTTCACACCACTGTTACCAAGCCCAGGGCCTGTCCTGACAAACGTTTTCCAAAGCGTGGTTCAGATGACCGTTTTCCTTTTCCACCAGAGGTGGTTAAGGAATGGGCACAGTCCCCAAAGGTAGACCCTCCGGTGTCCAGAATCTCAGCCCGCACAGTCGTAGCTGTGGCTGATGGCACTTCTCTTAAGGATCCCACTGACCGCCAGGTTGACCTTCTGGCCAAGTCTGTGTATGAGGCGGCAGGAGCCTCGTTCTCCCCGTCTTTTGCGGCAGCGTGGGCTCTTAAGGCAGTCTCTGCCTCTCTGGCGGAGATGCATTCCCTCACCAGGGACTCTATTCCTGAGACGGATGCCTTAACTTCTCAAGCTTCGGCTTTTGCATCCTACGCCATGTCTGCCATCCTGGAGGCTTCTCACCGCACGGCGGTGGCCTCCGCTAACTCCCTCGCGATCCGCAGGATCTTGTGGCTTCGAGAGTGGAAAGCAGACGCTTCCTCTAAGAAGTTCCTTGCGAGTCTCCCTTTTGCTGGGTCCCGGCTGTTTGGGGAACAGCTGGATGACATAATTAAGGAAGCTACTGGCGGGAAGAGTACTTCCTTGCCACAAACTAAAGCCAAGAAACCTGTCCAGGGCAGGAACCAATCGAGGTTTCGTTCCTTTCGTTCCTCTAACTGGTCATCCTCTAAGCCCTCGACCTCGTCCACTACCGCAGCCAAGGATCGTAAACCCAACTGGCGCGCAAAGCCGCGTCCTCAAAAGACCGGAGGAGCCGCTGCCACTAAGGCAGCCTCCTCTTGACTATCTGGCTGCGCCAGCAACGTCCTTGGTCGGTGGCAGGCTCTCCCACTTTGGCGACGTGTGGTTTCAACACTTCTCCGATCAGTGGGTGCGGGATATCATCTCCCACGGCTACAGGATAGAATTTTCTTCCAGCCCGCCAAACAGATTTTTTCTGTCCACCCCCCCCCTGCTCCAAAGCCGCCGCCTTCTCTCAGGCCGTGGCATCCCTGCAGGCCAACGGTGTAATTGTTCCAGTTCCCGCCCGGGAACGGTTCAGCGGTTTCTACTCAAACCTCTTTCTAGTCCCCAAAAAGGACGGTTCCTTCCGGCCCATCCTGGATCTCAAGCTTCTCAACAAGCATGTTCAGGTGCGGCACTTCCGCATGGAATCTCTGAGATCGGTCATTGCCTCAATGACCCAAGGAGATTTTCTGGCATCCATCGACATCAGAGATGCCTATCTGCATGTGCCCATTGCGGTTTCACACCAGCGTTGGCTACGCTTTGCAATCGGAAAGGAACATTTCCAATTCGTTGCTCTCCCCTTCGGCTTAGCCACGGCTCCTCGAGTATTCACCAAGGTCATGGCAGCAGTGGTTGCGGTCCTGCACCTCCAGGGGTTGGCAGTGATTCCTTACCTGGACGACCTTCTAGTCAAGGCCTCATCCAGTGCAGACTGCCAGCGGAGTGTCTCTCTCACTCTCGCCACGCTTGTTCAGTTCGGGTGGCTTGTCAACCTGCCCAAGTCCACTCTGACCCCGACCCAGGTGCTTTTGTACCTAGGGATGCAATTCGAGACTCTGCCGGCACTTGTCAAGTTGCCCTTAGTCAAACAGCAGTCCCTTCGGCTGGCGGTGCGCTCTCTGCTGAGGCACCGCCGTCATTCCATCAGACACCTCATGCAGGTGTTGGGTCAGATGGTGGCGTCAATGGAAGCGGTTCCCTTTGCCCAGTTCCATCTGCGTCCCCTGCAGCTGGACATTCTCCGCTGTTGGGACAAGCGGATCTCTTCCTTGCACAGGCTAGTGGCTCTGTCGCCACAGACCAGGAGCTCTCTTCAGTGGTGGCTTCGGCCCCTCTCTCTGTCACAGGGACGCTCCTTCCTGACTCCGTCCTGGGTGATCCTCACCACGGATGCCAGCCTCTCCGGTTGGGGAGCAGTATTTCTCCATCACCGAGCACAGGGCACTTGGACTCCGTCCGAATCAGCCCTCTCGATCAATGTGCTGGAGATCAGAGCTGTGTTTCTAGCTCTCCTAGCCTTTCACCACCTGTTGGCGGGCAGGCACATTCGAGTTCAGTCGGACAACGCGACAGCGGTTGCCTACATCAATCACCAGGGCGGGACTCACAGCCGTCTGGCGATGTTGGAGGTTCAACGAATTCTCCAGTGGACGGAGGACTCCAAGTCCACCATATCGGCAGTCCACATCCCAGGCGTGGAAAACTGGGAGGCCGATTACCTCAGCCGTCAAACCGTGGACAGCGGCGAGTGGGCCCTGCATCCGTCAGTGTTCAGATCAATCTGCCGCAAGTGGGGCACTCCGGAAGTGGATCTAATGGCATCCCGGCACAACAACAAGGTTCCGGTTTACATGGCTCGCTCCCACGATCCTCAAGCCTTCGCAGCAGACGCACTGGTTCAAGATTGGTCTCAGTTCCGTCTGGCCTATGTGTTTCCCCCTCTGGCGCTCTTGCCCAGAGTTCTGCGCAAGATCAGAATGGAGGGCCGTCGAGTCATACTCATTGCTCCGGACTGGCCCAGGCGAGCTTATTACCCAGACCTGCTCCGTCTGTCCGTAGAGGTGCCGTGGCATCTCCCGGACCGCCCAGACCTTCTCTCTCAAGGTCCGTTCTTCCGCCAGAATTCTGCGGCTCTCAGATTGACGGCGTGGCTCTTGAGTCCTGGATCCTGACGGCTTCAGGCATTCCCTCTGAGGTCATCTCCACCATGACTCAGGCTCGGAAGTCTTCTTCGGCCAAGATATACCACAGGACTTGGAGGATTTTCCTGTCCTGGTGTCGCTCTTCCGACCATGCCCCTTGGCCGTTCTCCTTGCCGACTATCCTGTCTTTTCTACAGTCTGGTCTACAGCTAGGACTGTCCCTCAATTCCCTCAAGGGACAGGTGTCGGCTCTGTCGGTATTGTTCCAGCGGCGTATCGCCCGACTGGCCCAGGTGCGCACCTTCATGCAGGGCGCATCTCACATCATTCCTCCTTACCGGCGGCCTTTGGATCCCTGGGACCTTAATCTGGTCCTCACGGCCTTACAGAAACCCCCCTTTGAGCCTCTCAGGGAGGTTCCCTTGTTTAGACTTTCACAGAAAGTTGTTTTTCTAGTAGCCATAACTTCTCTCAGGAGAGTTTCTGATTTGGCTGCGCTCTCTTCGGAATCCCCCTTTTTGGTGTTTCACCAAGACAAGGTGGTTCTTCGTCCGACTCCGGACTTTCTCCCTAAGGTGGTGTCTCCTTTCCACCTTAACCAGGACATTTCATTGCCTTCTCTTTGTCCGGCCCCGGTACATCGCTTTGAGAAGGCGTTGCATACTTTGGATTTGGTGCGAGCGCTCCGAATCTATGTGTCACGCACCGCCGTTTTTAGGCGGTGCACCTCACTTTTTGTGCTAACCACTGGTCAGCGCAAGGGTCTCGCTGCTTCTAAACCGACCCTAGCTCGTTGGATCAGGTCGGCTATCACCGATGCCTACCAGTGTTCTCAGGTGCCTCCCCCGCCAGGGATTAAGGCGCACTCGACCAGAGCTGTCGGTGCCTCCTGGGCTTTCAGGCACCAGGCTACGGCTCAGCAGGTTTGTCAGGCTGCCACGTGGTCCAGTCTGCACACTTTTTCGAAGCACTACCAAGTGCATGCTCATGCTTCGGCAGATGCGAGCTTGGGCAGACGCATTCTTCAGGCGGCTGTCGCCCATTTGTGAAGTTAGGTTTGCCTACTTCTCAGTTGGTTTATTTCCCACCCATGGACTGCTTTAGAACGTCCCATGGTTTGGGTCTCCCATAAGGAACGATAAAGAAAAAGAGAATTTTGTTTACTTACCATAAATTCTTTTTCTTATAGTTCCGACATGGGAGACCCAGCACCCTCCCTGTTGCCTATTGGCAGTTTTTTGTTCCGTGTGTTTCACCGGCTGTTGTTGTAGACAGAGTTCCGGTCTTTCCGAGTTTTACTCTATCTCTACTTATGGGTGGATGTCCTCCTTCAGCTTTTGCACTGAACTGGTTGGATTTGTCATCCAGGGGGTGTATATAGCCCGGAGGGAGGAGCTACACGTTTGAGTGTAGTACTTTGTGTGTCCTCCGGAGGCAGAAGCTATACACCCATGGTCTGGGTCTCCCATGTCGGAACTATAAGAAAAAGAATTTACGGTAAGTAAACAAAATTCTCTTTTTTCTCTCCCTCCCCATACAGTCACTCATGTCCGTTCCCTGCTCTTTTCCTGTAAAGGACCGTGCCTTTTTCTCTCCCCCAAATACAGTCGCTCATGTCTGCACCCTGCTCTTCCCGTAAAAGACCGTGCCTTTTTCTCTCCCCCACATACAGTCGCTCATGTCCGCTCCCTGCATTCTTCCCGTAAAGGACCGTGCCTTTTTCTCTCCCCCCCCTTACAGTCGCTCATGTCTATACCCTGCTCTCTTCATGTAAAGGACTGTGCCTATTTCTCTCCCCTCATACAGTCGCTCATGTCCGGTCCCTGCTCTCTTCCCGTAAAGGACCGTGCCTTTTTCTCTCCCTCCCCATACAGTCGCTCATGTCCGGTCCCTGCTTTCTTCCCGTAAAGGACCGTGCCTTTTTCTCTCCCTCCCCATACAGTCGCTCATGTCCGGTCCCTGCTCTCTTCCTGTAAAGGACTGTGCCTTTTTTTCTCCCCCCACATACAGTCGCTCATGTCTATATCCTGCTCTCTTCCCGTAAAGGACCGTGCCTTTTTCTGTCCCCCCATAAAGTCGCTCATGTCCTCTCCCTGCAAAGGACCGTGCCTTTTTCTCCCCAAAATACAGTCGCTCATGTCTATACCCTGCTCTCTTCATGTAAAGGACTGTGCCTATTTCTCTCCCCTCATACAGTCGCTCATGTCCGGTCCCTGCTTTCTTCCCGTAAAGGACCGTGCCTTTTTCTCTCCCTCCCCATACAGTCACTCATGTCCGCTCCCTGCTTTCTTCCCGTAAAGGACCGTGCCTTTTTCTCCCCAAAATACAGTCGCTCATGTCTATACCCTGCTCTCTTCATGTAAAGGACTGTGCCTATTTCTCTCCCCTCATACAGTTGCTAATGTCCGGTCCCTGCTCTCTTTCCGTAAAGGACTGTGCCTTTTTCTGTCCCCCCATAAAGCCGCTCATGTCTGCACCCTGCTCTCTTCCCGTAAAGGACTGTTCCTTCTCTCCCCCAAATACAGTCGCTCATGTCTACGACCGCCTTCGGCCTTGGCTCCAAGTACTTTGCCCTGTATGAGGTGGCCGGGGTGGGAATCCAGTGGAAGACGTTCAGCCAGTCTCCGGTGGAAGGCGACGACTTCAACCTTATGCTGTCTATGATGATGCTGATAATTGACGCGGTCGTGTACGGCATCCTCACCTGGTACATTGAGGCCGTTCATCCAGGTAATCCCTTCAAGCTAAAGGGGAATAAAAATGTTTGGAGTTTTCGCTTTCCTGTAAGTAAAAAACGCGCCATGTTCTAGGCATGTATGGACTTCCACGTCCCTGGTACTTTCCCTTCCAACGATCATATTGGCTCGGGAGTGGCCGTATAGAGACCTGGGAATGGTCCTGGCCATGGTCCCGGCCAACTCGTCTAAGCATCATGGAAGAAGACCAAGCCTGTGCCATGGAGAGCCGAAGACTAGGTAGGTTTTGTCCTATTGACATGTTATTTCTTTAAGGCATTCGTTGACCAAAATTAATTTTTCATTCTATATCCCAGAGGAGACGCGCGGCATCGAGGAGGAACCCAACCACCTCCCGCTGGTTGTTTGCATCGACAAGCTGACGAAGATCTACAAGACCGGAAAAAAGCTGGCACTGAACAAACTGAGCCTCAATCTGCACGAGAACCAGGTGGTCTCCTTCCTTGGACACAACGGAGCCGGAAAAACCACCACCATGTAAGTCTGTCTCCTACTCACAAGATTACTGCATCGGAGAAGAAATCCTCACCGAACGTCCCTTCCGGGGAAAATTTCACCCCTTCAGATTTTGCTGCCACCTCAACCCAGCATCCTGACTCTTTCTCCGCCCGTACAGGTCCATCCTCACCGGTCTCTTTCCACCAACGTCTGGTTCGGCCACCATCTACGGACATGATATCCGCACGGAAATGAACGAGATCCGGAAAAGCTTGGGCATGTGTCCCCAGCACAACGTGCTCTTTGACAAACTGACCGTGGAAGAACATCTCTGGTTCTACTCCCGACTGAAGGGCATGGCCGAGGAGGCGATACGCAAGGAGATGGACAAGTACGTGCTTTTATTTTATTTTTTTGAACCCGTTCATTGGGCCACCATGCCATGCTATGACTTTACAGTAGCTCATGTTGGAGCCTTCAGGTGGAGGAATCCATTGGGTAATGGCCGTCACTTACACCTCTGATAAAAGCCCAGACGGGAGGTGCACAGGAGGATGGATGTCTGGGATGACTCCTTCTAGACACATTTCCATCGCTTTCTCCAGTTGTATTCAAGTGGTTGACGCGATTTGTTTAAGGGTCTGATAACAATGGACTTGTCTGGTCATTGTATAGAGGTGATTAGATGAATGTGGACTCAGCAAATTCACACAATGTCTGGAGTTGAAGGATGCCTCGTATTTGCAGAGGCTCTTCTATCTAATCATCCTTCACTTTTCCTTTTTTCTCCCCCTCCCCCCCCCCATTCTCTTCTTCCAAGATCTATACCTCACTATTCTTCCATCCTACTAGCCGTATGAGGAGTCATTTATTTGTGGGAAGACTTGTAGTTTTCACCGGGGGCGTAACGATCATGGTCACAGAGACTGCGACCATGCCCGGGGGTACAGGGGACCCATTAGCCCTAGTGCCGGTTTCCGCTGGATGTTCGTCCAAGGCCGGGCGCACATACAACTGAAACACATCGCAGCACAGAGACCTGTCGGGACCCTGCACTGCGATGTGCCGGACGATAATTAAGGCTATGAATATTCACTGCTCTGCACGCCTATAATCCAGGGCATGGGGAGCAGAGAATATGCTGGCAGCTGACCGAGAGCTGTAAGAAGGCGCATGAGTGACGTTATGCACTGCACCGCTTACATGCTGGTCAGTTGTGGCATGCCATCATCTGAGGAGGACATCATTTTGTGCAGCGCCCGGGTTTATCATGGATGTACCAGGATGTGGCCAGTATGGGGACATAAACCAGGCTGGGGCCGTTATGGGGACATGTAATACCAGGATGGGGACATGAAGGGGACATATATACCAGGATGGAGCCATTATGGGGACATATATACCAGGATGGGGCTATTATGGGGACATATATACCAGGATGGGGCCATTATCGGGACGTGTACCAGGATGGGGCCTTTCATTATGGGGATATGTATACCAGGATAGGGCAATTATGGGGACATATATACCAGGATGGGCCCATTATTGGGACATCTATACTAGGATGGAGCTATGATTGGGACATCTATACTATGATGGGGATATCTATACTGGGATGGGGCTAGCATGTGGACGTATACCAGGGTGGGCCATGATGGGAACTTATACCTGGATTGGGCCATAATAAGGACATATACCAGGATGGGGCCACGATAGAGACCTATATATTAGGATAAGGCCATATATACCACGACGGACCATGAAGGGGGCATATATACCAGGATGGGTGCCATATATTCCATGATATAGCCATGATGAGGTCATACACTAGGATGGGGGACAGATTTACCAGCAAGTGGCCCAGGATGTGGACCATTGGTACAGGATGGGGGTCAATATTACACAATGAAGGGGAGGGGGGCAACTCGTATGTCTTTATATTATTTAGAATGCTACAACTGCCCATACATCTGACCAACATGTGGGGGGCCCGGGATCAAACTTTTCACCGGGGCCCATCAGACTCTAATTACGCCTCTGGTTTTGAATAATCCATTCACCCAATTATTTTGGGGGGCTCTGACTAGGACTTGGGGCCGATCCTGAGCTCCAGATTCACTTTCTCCTTTTGATTCCTCTGCAGGATGATTGAGGACCTGGAGCTGTCTAACAAGCGTCACTGTCTGGTCCAGACCCTCTCCGGGGGGATGAAAAGGAAGCTGTCTGTAGCCATCGCTTTCGTCGGCGGCTCCAAAGCTGTGATATTAGACGAGCCGACCGCCGGCGTTGACCCCTATGCTCGGCGGGCGATTTGGGATCTTATTCTGAAGTACAAACAAGGTGGGATCCTAGTTTGACTTTCTTTTTGGGGTCTCCAGTGAACCGTTATTGATCAGTGCCTTTCTCTTAGGCCGCACCATCCTTCTCTCCACCCATCACATGGATGAAGCCGATCTTCTGGGCGACCGCATTGCCATTATTTCTCACGGGAAGCTGAAGTGCTGCGGCTCTCCGCTGTTTCTGAAGAGTACGTACGGAGACGGCTATAAGTTAACGGTGGTGAAGAAGCCGAGCGGTCCAGGTTGGTAATAAATGGCTCCTCGTGGGCGGGGCATCGCCATGTATTGGGATCTATCAGTGTTTTATCCCTTCCTCTTCAGATATCAGCTCCAGCTCGTGTATCAGCCCCTGCTCAGAACCACGGGTGTCTCAGTTCATTAAGAAATACGTGGCCTCCTGTCTCCTGGTGTCAGACACAAACACCGAGCTGTCCTACATCCTCCCCAGCGAGTCCGTCCGGAAAGGCTGCTTTGAACGTCTCTTCCAGGTACTCATTTTCCATTCCTGTGGGGTGTTTCGTGGTTTTTTTTTGGGTGGGTATGACATTGCCGGCACTTCCCAGCTTCTTAGACCACTCAGTGCACCCACACCCAACCGTGTGTGTAACCTGATATAAGCAAATTGCCAAAATCAATTTTCTAAACCATAAGCTGCATGCAAAATCCGGCTAAAGAGTCACCGGGGTGGTGACATTGCCTGGGAGAGTCACTAGGGCGGTGACATCAGGAAGAGTTGCCCAAGCCTGGCTCCTGCTCCACCCTCTCTGACTTGATTGACACTTCCCACCAGCGCTGGGTTAGTTTGCACCTCCTTCTTCTTCGTGGGGCACGGTATTTCCGCCCCCGCTAGACCATGCCGTGAAGTGGCGCATGCACCTGGAGCCACCAGGAGGGGTGAGACCTCGTCCTGCCGGACTCTTTCTCATATTGTCTCCACCCGGATGACTCTTCAGTGGTAAAATGCATTGCGCAGAAGTGATTTTTGCAGAAGATAAACCACACAAAACCGTCACGTAATAAGCCATGGCGGTAAAATCACCAGACAGGTTCCTATTAAGGTCCGCCATGTTGATTTGGACACTTTGTAGTAATCACTTTCCTCTCGCGCCCTATGGCACGGTCATTTTAATCTTTGCCCCCATTGTTACATTGACCCCTGCCAGCACCTGGATCTGAGCCTCGGTGACCTCGACTTGACCAGCTTTGGACTGATGGACACCACTTTGGAAGAAGTTTTCCTCAAAGTGTCAGAAGAAGACCAGTCTCTGGAGAACAGTGATGCAGGTTAGTCCCCGAATACGAGCCGGACTTGAGGGTCCGAATAACGTCCCGAAATTACTTAATTGAAACTTCATTACTTCTAGATATGAAGGAGTCCAAGAAGGACTCGCTGAGGCCAGTGATCCAGCCCAATTCCTGCACCGAGCCCTCCACCTTCACCGAGCCGGAAGACAAACCCGAAGTGGAACTCAACAACTTTGCATCAGGAATTCTGGCGGGTCAGTCCCCGGGATCTCTGCGCTCGGGGTCGTCCTCGTCGGTGGGATCGGTGAGAGGAGAGGAAGGTGGAGCGTACGCCGAATTCTACGGGGACTATTCGCCATTATTCGACACCTCTCAGGATGCCGAGAACATCAGCCTGCACGGTGGGTCAATCTATGTATCGTATTTTTCGGAATATAAGATGCACTTTTCCTTCCCAAAATTTGGGAGGAAAATGAGGGGTGCGTCTTACAATCTGAATGTAGCTTACCGGAAGGTGGAGAATGGGTGCTGTTCTGGCTGTGTGGAGCAGGTCGGCGCGGTGGGTGTCCCAGATGCTCTGTCGACAGTGCGGGCTTCAAAGAAATGGCGCCCAAGGCCGGAGCGTGCGCAGATGGAATTCTCAGCTCAAGATCTCATTTGCACATGCACCACCTCCGGCCCGTTGATCTTCCAACAGCAGACTTAAGGAAAATGGCGCCTGGAGGTTTGCGCTGTGTGGAGCAGGGCAGTGCGGCTGGTGTTTCAGATGCTCTGTCGGTGGTGCAGACTTAAAGGGCGCCCAGAATCGGCGCATGCGCACATGGAGCTCTCGGCTCAAGGTCTCATCTGTGGACGTGCCTCCTCCAGCTCATTGATCTTCCAGCAGCGGACTTCAGGAAAATACCACCCGGAGGTGGTGCTGTATGGAGCAGGGCGGTGCGGTGGTTGTTCCAGATGCTCTGTCAGCTGTTGGGCTTCAAAGAAATGGCGCCCGGAGTCGGCGCATGCGCAGATGGAGTTCTCAGCTCAAGATCTAATATGCGCACGCGCCACCTCCGGCCCGTTGATCTTCCAACAGCAGACTTAAGGAAAATGGTGCCCGGAGGTGGCACGTGGGTAGATGAGATCCCGGCTTGTCATTTGGCCGAGAGCTCAAGCGCCGACTTCTGGTGCCATTTCTTTGAAGTCTGCACCACCGACAGAGCATCTGGGACACCTGCTGCACTGCCCTGTTCCGCACGGCCCCCACTGCAGCATCGCCCTACTCCAGCACCGTCCCTGCCTCCTGTGATCCCGCTCCATCACCGCTGGTGCCCCCCCTCTCCGGTAAGACACCACTGGAGTGTAAGACAGACACCCTTTTTTACTTTTTTTTTTTCCCTCTAAATATGGGGTGCGTCTTATAAAATACGGTAAATTTTAGAAACCTTTTCGTCAATTTATAGCTTCTAGAACACATTAATAATCCTCCCTGGTTTGCAGATCCGGAGGTAGAGGAGGAGGAGCAGGTCATGGACGGCCAGGGCAGCTACAAGCTGGAAGGGTCCTGGCTGAAGTTTCGGCAGTTCCATGGGCTGATTGTAAAACGTTTCCACTGTGCCAAGAGGAACACCAAAGCCCTCTTCTCCCAAATCCTGCTCCCCGCGTTCTTTGTATGCGTAGCCATGACCGTGGCGTTGTCGGTGCCCGAGATTGGTAAGTGCCACTTCTAGATTGCTGCACTTCATTTCTGTTTTTTTTATTGAGTTCCAAGGGTCGCCAGATTTTATTTTTATATATATATATATATATACAGTGTGTCCACCCATAAGCTGTCCACCGCCATTAACATGAGAACGGCGGCAGCTATAGGCATAGAAGTGGTGTCTAGGTATAGTAAAGTAGCCATGCGCTACGCAATGAAACCACCTATAGCGCCACCTGGTGGAAAACAACGGAGTTAGCATTTTTATCTCGAAAACGGAACGAGATAGAGAAAAAAAGTGAATTACAAAGTTGTAGGGCATCATCAATTCAATACGAATCGACACCTTGCATACAGAAATGCTATGATTAGAACGTGTAAATCTCACAAGGCTGCGGACGTGAAGCGATACCTCATGGAGACCTTCCTACAAGTCATTGGGTATGGTGGCTGTGTGGAGTGGCCTCCACGCTCAACTGACCTGACCCCATTGGACTTTTTTCTGTGAGGTCACATGAAACAGCAGGTGTATGCGACCCCTCCCCCAACATTGCAGGACCTACGACGACATATTACAGATGCTTGTGCAAACGTGTCACCTACCATATTGCATAACGTGCAGCAAGATACAGTATGCTGTGCAGAGGCCAGATGTGCATTGCAGCTGACGGGGGACACTTTGAGCATAAAAGTTACATAAACGCCATATGCGTGACCAGAATTCAATGTTTTGGGGGGGTCATGGGTTTTATATCATAGCATTTCTGTATGCAAGGTGTCGCTTCGTATTGAATTGATGATGCCCTACAACTTTGTAATTCACTTTTTTTTCCTCTCTCGTTCCGTTTTCGAGATAAAAATGCTAACTCCGTTATTTTCCACTAGGTGGCGCTATAGGTGATTTCATTGTGTAGCGCATGGCTACTTTACTATACCTAGACACCACTTCTATGCCTATAGCTGCCGCTGTTCTCAAGTTAATGGCGGTGGATAGGAGATGGGTGGACACACTGTATATATTCCAGAGTGTCGCGCTCACACAAATCTGCGTGTTTCTTCTTATTTTAGGCAGATTTATTAGCGGCGTCCTGGGACCTTTTGCCCACATGTTATTACAGGCTGTGGTGTAATTCATCTTCCCGCTGTTCTCCCTGCAGCTGCATTATTGATGAGCTCGCCTACGTGCCGGCACGACTTCTGCTAATTAGTGTGTTCTTCTTTTTTCCGTCAGGTGATCTCCCACCGCTGATCTTGTCGCCGTCGCAGTATCACAACTATACGCAACCCAAGGGGAATTTTGTACCGTACGCTAATGAAGAGCAGCCGGACTACAGGTGAGCCGCACGCAGCGCTCATCAACATTAGTGCAACGGGGAAAAATAAGCCACCATATGGCAAATTCTCAGTGCGGCGAGTCCACCCGACATTTATCCGTGACCACCCATCTTAGGACATTATGGCACTGAGTGTATTCTGGTGCCAGTGTGGGCATTGGTGTAACATGAAATGCGTTGGGGAGCTTGTATCCTCTGTCCGCAGTCGCCAGCGACCATATCCGCAGCAGGGGGTCATGGCCTCCCGAGGGGATGTGAGGACGTGCGTGACCCCATTCCTGGTGACGATAAATCGTGCCACGTGCCCCTCTTCTTCTTCCAGGCTGAAGCTCTCTCCGGACGCCAATCCTCAGATGCTCGTTAACACCTTCTACCTACCGTCCGGTATCGGGGCGACCTGTGTACTAAAGACGGCATTTAACAGCACCTTGGATCAGCTGGTGCAATCCCTCAACTTGAACAGCAACGAGTCCAAGATGCTGGCCGCCCAGTACTTTGATGCCATGTGCGTGGATTCTTTTACCCAGGGGCTTCCGCTGTCCAACTTTGTGCCGCCGCCGCCCTCTCCGGCCCCATCGGAGTACCCAACAGAGGAGGACCTGGCTCGTCTGTGGAACGCCACCACTTATTTACCACCATCCCTTCCTGGTAAGGATATCTATATATGCTGACCCACTAGGTAAACGCCGTGTTCCCATGTGGTGGAAGCGCTGCATTTTGTTGAGTCCAAACAAAGCAGATGTGATATCAGGAAAACCTGTGTCCATTAAAGAAGTCTCCATTTCGGTTCTAAAAACCATCACCGGCGTTCACTGGTGCGGATTGTTGTTACCTTTCTGATTTTTGTCCTCTCCCTCCCGCAGCAGAAGACATCACCACCACCCCGTCTCAGCCCCGCCGCATCCACGAGCCAGTCCGGTGTACGTGCTCCATGCAAGGGACGGGATTCTCTTGTCCTAGCGGGGTTGGCGGTCACCCTCCGCAGATGAAGGTGGTGACCGGCGACATCATGGTGGACATCAGCGGACGGAACGTGAGTGAATATCTGCTGTATACCTCCGACCG
>NC_134361.1:213532473-213574973 GCF_048569485.1 Anomaloglossus baeobatrachus | reverse complement strand
ATTCCCACACCCGCGGTCGGTGGGAGGCTGTCCCACTTTGGCGACATTTGGCTGGCAAGCGTCAAAGACCGTTGGGTGAGAGATATTCTGTCTCACGGGTACAGGATAGAGTTCAGTTCTCGTCCGCCAACTCGTTTCTTCAGAACTTCTCCACCACCAGACCGAGCCGATGCTCTGTTGCAGGCGGTGGCCGCTCTAAAGGCGGAAGGAGTGGTGACCTCCGTCCCTCTTCAGGAACAAGGTCACGGTTTTTACTCCAATCTGTTTGTGGTCCCAAAAAAGGACGGATCGTATCGACCCGTCCTGGATCTAAAGTTGCTCAACAGACACGTAAAAGTCAGGAGGTTCCGGATGGAATCCCTACGCTCCGTCATAGCCTCAATGTCTCAAGGAGATTTTCTAGCATCAATAGATATCAAAGATGCGTATCTCCACGTGCCGATTGCACCAGAGCATCAGCGTTTCCTACGCTTCGTCATACACGACGAACACCTACAGTTCGTAGCGTTACCTTTCGGTCTGGCAACAGCCCCCCGGGTCTTCACCAAAGTCATGGCAGCAGTAGTAGCTGTTCTGCACTCGCAGGGTCACTCGGTCATCCCGTATCTAGACGACCTGCTTATAAAGGCACCCTCTCAAGAGGCATGCCAACACAGTCTGAAGGTGGCGCTAGACACTCTCCAGACTTTCGGGTGGATTATCAACTTTCCAAAGTCTCATCTAACCCCGACCCAATCTCTGACTTATCTTGGCATGGAGTTTCATACTCTATCAGCGATAGTGAGGCTTCCACTGGACAAGCAGTGCTCGCTACGGACTGGAGTGCAATCTCTCCTTCAGAGCCAGTCGCACTCACTGGAGGCGCCTCATGCATTTCCTAGGAAAGATGGTAGCAGCAATGGAGGCAGTCCCGTTCGCGCAGTTTCATCTGCGCCCTCTCCAATGGGACATTCTACGCCAATGGGATGGGAAATCGACGTCCCTCGACAGGACTGTCTCCCTCTCTCAGACTGCCAAGGACTCTCTACGTTGGTGGCTTCTCCCCAACTCATTGTCACAGGGAAAGTCGTTCCTTCCCCCGTCCTGGGCAGTGGTCACGACAGATGCCAGCCTATCAGGGTGGGAAGCGGTGTTTCTCCACCACAGGGCTCAGGGGACGTGGACTCAGGAAGAGTCCACCCTGCAGATCAATGTTCTGGAAATCAGAGCAATCTATCTTGCCCTGCGAGCCTTCCAACAATGGCTGGAAGGCAAGCAGATTCGGATTCAGTCGGACAATTCCACGGCGGTGGCGTACATCAACCACCAAGGGGGAACACGCAGCCGCCAAGCTTTTCAAGAAGTCCAGCGGATTTTGACGTGGGTGGAAAGCAGAGCGTCCACCATATCCGCAGTTCACATCCCAGGCGTGGAAAACTGGGAAGCAGACTTTCTCAGTCGCCAGGGCATGGACGCAGGAGAATGGTCCCTTCACCCGGAAGTGTTTCAGCAGATCTGTTGCCGCTGGGGGACGCCGGACGTCGATCTGATGGCGTCACGGCATAACAACAAGGTCCCAGTTTTCATGGCACGGTCTCACGATCACCGAGCGCTGGCGGCAGACGCCTTGGTTCAGGATTGGTCGCAATTCCGACTCCCCTATGTGTTCCCACCTCTAGCATTGTTACCCAGAGTTCTCCGGAAAATCAAGTCCGACTGCCATCGAGCCATACTCGTCGCTCCAGATTGGCCAAGAAGGTCGTGGTACCCGGATCTGTGGCATCTCACGGTAGGCCAACCGTGGACACTACCAAACCGTCCAGATTTGCTGTCTCAAGGGCCGTTTTTCCATCTGAATTCTGCGGCCCTGAACCTGACTGTGTGGCCATTGAGTCCTGGATCCTAGCGGCCTCAGGTTTATCTCAGGGAGTTGTTGCCACAATGAGACAAGCTAGAAAACCATCCTCAGCTAAGATCTATCACAGGACGTGGAAGATATTCTTAGCGTGGTGCTTGGCTCAAGGGTTTTCTCCCTGGCCATTTGCATTGCCAATTTTTCTTTCCTTCCTGCAGTCTGGGTTGGAAAAAGGTTTGTCGCTTAGCTCGCTTAAGGGTCAAGTCTCCGCACTATCCGTATTCTTTCAGAAACGCTTGGCACGGCTTTCTAAAGTACGCACGTTTCTCCAAGGAGTTTGTCATATCGTTCCTCCTTACAGACGGCCATTGGAACCCTGGGATCTGAACAAGGTTCTCCTTGCTCTCCAGAAGCCGCCTTTCGAGCCTTTGAAAGAGGTTCCCCTTTCTCGGCTTTCACAAAAGGTAGTTTTTCTTGTGGCGGTCACGTCTCTTCGAAGAGTGTCCGAGCTAGCGGCGTTATCTTGCAAATCTCCCTTCCTGGTGTTTCACCAAGACAAGGTAGTACTGCGTCCAATTCCAGAGTTTTCTCCCAAGGTGGTTTCTTCCTTTCATCTCAATCAGGATATCACTTTGCCATCTTTGTGTCCGCATCCAGTTCACCAATTTGAAAAAGGTTTACATCTGTTGGACCTGGTGAGAGCACTCAGGATTTACATTTCTCGCACGGCGCCTCTACGCCGTTCTGATGCGCTCTTTGTCCTAGTCGCTGGTCAGCATAAGGGATCGCAAGCTTCCAAATCCACCCTGGCGCGGTGGATCAAGGAACCAATTCTTCACACATACCGTTCTGCTGGGCTTCCGATTCCATCTGGACTGAAGGCCCATTCTACCAGAGCCGTGGGTGCGTCCTGGGCATTGCGGCATCAGGCTACGGCTCAGCAAGTGTGCCAGGCGGCTACCTGGTCGAGTCTGCACACGTTTACCAAGCACTATCAAGTGCATACCTACGCTTCGGCAGATGCCAGCCTAGGTAGACAGGTCCTTCAGGCGGCGGTGGCCCACCTGTAGGAAGAGGCTGTCTGACAGCCCGTTCATGTGGTATCTTTTTACCCACCCAGGGACTGCTTTTGGACGTCCCACTGTCTGGGTCTCCCAATTAGGAGCGAAAAAGAAGAAGGGAATTTTGTTTACTTACCGTAAATTCCTTTTCTTCTAGCTCCAATTGGGAGACCCAGCACCCGCCCTATTTGTTCTTAGGGTTTCGTTTTTCGGGTGCACATGTTGTTCATGTTGTTTCTTAAGTTCTCCGATCTTGTTATCGGATTGAATTTGTTTTTGAAACTATTATTGGCTTTCCTCCTTCTTGCTTTGGTACTAAAACTGAGGAATCCGTACTCCTACGGGAGGGTGTATAGCCAGAAGGGGAGGGGCCTTACACTTTTAAGTGTAGTTCTTTGTGCGGCCTCCAGAGGCAGTAGCTATACACCCACTGTCTGGGTCTCCCAATTGGAGCTAGAAGAAAAGGAATTTACGGTAAGTAAACAAAATTCCCTTCATTAATTATATATATATATATATATATATATATATATATACATATACATATACATTTGTTTTAATTAATTTTATATATATATACAGGATTTTTTTTTTTTTTTTTCATTTAAAATTTCAAATTTTCTCGTAAATCCATATACTTTAGTAAATTATGTTAAACACATTTTATTATTTTTGGCGTTTTTCATGTATTTTTTTTTTTTTCTTTTCATTTTTCCTTTTAGTTTTAGTTTGTGATTTTATACTTATGTATTGTGTATATTTATATATACTTTTACATTGCAGTTTATAGTATTTTTGATGTTCTTCTATGAAGCCTAACATGAGATTCGGCCTCATAAGAGGACTAAGTTGAGGGCCTTCCGCAGACCCCCAACATCACATTTAACTGCCATGTTGGTACATGAGCTCCCCACGATCACACTGTTGGGAGCTGCTGTAAGAGTGCAATTAAATGTCCTTGTCACTGATTGGCAGTGGCATTTTAGTGGTTAATCTACAGAGATCGGAGCTGGCCCTGGGCTCGGCGGCGGTCAGAAAGCCCCTTTAATGCCATGGATTGTTGTTTTGCAGCTGGTCCATCACCCCCATTATGTATCCTGCCTCCTTCTGGTTCGAGGTGCCCAGCACGGCCTACGTCTTCCTCATCGTCATCAATCTGTTCATTGGCATTACCGCCACGGTGGCCACTTTCCTGCTGCAGTTGTTTGAGCACGATAAGGTAAGGGACGCCATACTGGCAGCACTGATGGGTAGGGGGCGCCATACTGGCAGCACTGATGTGTAGGGGGCGCCATACTGGCAGCACTGATGGGTAGGGGGCGCCATACTGGCAGCACTGATGGGTAGGGGGCGCCATACTGGCAGCACTGATGGGTAGGGGGCGCCATACTGGCAGCACCGATGGCCGCCGCCGGTCAGACTCTAATGTCTCGTCCTCGTCTTCTCCGTCCAGGACCTGAAGTTGGTGAACAGTTACCTGAAGAGCTGCTTCCTCATCTTCCCCAATTACAACCTTGGGCACGGCCTGATGGAAATGGCCTACAATGAATATATTAATGAGTACTACGCAAAGATCGGTAAGAAGACAAGATGGCGTCCACCACCACGTCTTCTACTCCAACTCCTCCCGGAGCTGCAATCACAATTCACTCCGCTCCTCTTCCCGCTCCAGGTCAGTTTGATAAGATGAAGTCGCCATTTGAGTGGGATATCGTCACCCGGGGGCTGGTGGCCATGACCATCGAAGGTTTCGTCGGCTTCTTCATCACCATTATGTGCCAGTATAACTTCTTCCGAAAACCACAGTAAGTATTCCACCCGTGTCTAATATCTGCTGCCAAACTGATGAGACCCCCCACCCCAGACCCCTAAAGCATTCAGAGCCTACCCCCTATAGATACACTGCTGTATATGGCGTCTGCCCAGGGGCTGCGAGTATTGGAAACTTTCCTCGCTGCGGTTCTGGACCTATGTAGCAGAGTGCACTGTGTATCTGTGCATCAAGTGTTTGTCTCGTTGCCTCCGTACTTTCTTATAGGCGTCTCCCCATTTCTAATAAACCCATCGAGGATGATGACGTAGATGTGGCCAACGAGCGGCAGAGAGTTCTACGTGGAGGAGCGGATTACGACATGTTAAAGATCGAGAATCTGACAAAGGTAACGTGTGCGCCCCCCCCCCGAACCGGAGAGCATTATACTCCAGTCACATCCAAAGCTGCATCCATAACCCTGAGGATTGCTGTTACAATCGGAGCTTCTGTATTTCAGGTTTTGTCAGATATTTCCTCTATCCAGAGGGTCTTTTGGTTGTTCCCGGTATACGGAGGGTCTTGTGGGGTGTTCCCTGTATACGAAGGGTCTTGTGGGGGTGTTCCCTGTATACGGAGGGTCTTGTGGGGTGTTCCCAGTGTACGGAGGGCCTTGTGGGGTGTTCCTGGTATACGGAGGGTCTTTTGGGTGTTCCCGTTATACAGAGAGGATCTTGTGGGGTGTTCCCTGTATACAGAGGGTCTTGTGGGGGTGTTCCCGGTATACGGAGAGTCTTGTGGGGTGTTCCCAGTATACGGAGGGTCTTGTGGGTGTGTTTCCGGTATACAGAGGGTCTTGTGGGGGTGTTCCCTGTATACAAAGGGTCTTGCGGGGCGTTCCCTGTATCCGGAGGATCTTGTGGGGTGTCCCCTGTATACGGAGGGTCTTGTGGGGTGTTCCCGGTATACAGTGGATCTTGTGGGGTGTCTCCTGTATACAGTGGATCTTGTGGGGTGTCTCCTGTATACAGTGGATCTTGTGGGGGTGTCTCCTGTATACAGAGAGTCTTGTGGGGTGTTCCCGGTATACGGAGGGTCTTGTGGGGTGTTCCCTGTATGCGGAGGGTCCTGTGGGGTGTTCCCGGTATACGGAGGGTCTTGTGGGGCGTTCCCTGTATACAGGCACTTTTGGGGGGTTCCCTGTATACGGAGGGTCTTGTGGGGTGTTCCCTGTATGCGGAGGGTCCTGTGGGGTGTTCCCTGTATACGGAGGGTCTTGCGGGGTGTTCCCTGTATACGGAGGGTCTTGTGGGGTGTTCCCTGTATATGGAGGATCTTGTGGGGTGTTCCCTGTGTACGGAGGCTCTTGTGGGATGTTCCCTGTATACGGAGGGTCTTGTGGTGTATTCCCGGTATACGGAGGGTCTTGTGGGGGTCTGCAAGTATACGGAGGGTCTTGCGGGATGTTCCCTGTATACGGCGGATCTTGCGGGGTGTTCCCTGTATACGGAGGGTCTTGTGGGGGTTTCTCTGGGTACACCAGGTCTTGTTCAGTGATTTTATGAATGATCGGTGAACCTAGACTCCTCAAGATCCGGACCCCCCCACCAATCTTCATTCACCCAAACATGCAAATGTTCAAACCTGTCTCCTCCAGGTGTATAAATCCCGTAAGATGGGCCGCATCTTAGCAGTTGATCGTCTCTGCGTCGGGGTCCAGCCGGGTGAATGCTTTGGACTTCTTGGAGTAAACGGAGCTGGGAAGACCACCACCTTTAAGATGCTGACTGGAGATGAGAGCACGACTGGCGGAGAGGCCTTCATCAATGGTCACAGGTACCCACCATATTGGATGTAGATCTGTGCAATCACCATGAGATTGATCCCCGATGACCCGCAGCGTCTCCTTGTCCGGCAGCGTCCTGAAGGAGCTTCTCCAGGTGCAGCAGAGCATTGGGTACTGCCCGCAGTTTGATGCCCTGTTTGATGAGCTGACGGCACAGGAGCATCTGGAGCTTTACACCCGTCTTAGAGGGATCCCGTGGAAGGATGAGGAGAGGGTGAGTATGGAGAGTCCGGTCTTGGTCAGGTCAAATGTTTGACCTCGCCTTAAAAAAATTGATTTTTCTTCCTCGCCAGGTGGTAAAATGGGCGTTGGAGAAACTGGAGCTGACGCCCTACGCGGACAAACCGGCCGGAACGTACAGCGGCGGCAACAAGAGGAAGCTCTCCACGGCCATTGCTCTCATCGGATACCCCTCCTTCATCTTCCTGGTGAGACATGGATGATGATGAAACATGGCCGACCGTCGCATGGACCTTCCTGAGCCGTAAATCCGTATTTCTACATGTGATTTACAGGATGAGCCCACCACAGGGATGGACCCCAAAGCCCGGCGCTTTCTGTGGAACCTGATCCTGGACATTATAAAGACGGGCCGCTCCCTGGTCCTGACGTCACACAGGTACAGATCGGATCCTTCTGATCCCGTACGATCGGAAGGCTCCTCACCAAGTCATGGCGGCCATCTAGTCATGGGCAGCAATGACTGTTGTGAAGCCACAACTCCCGGTATGCCGTGCCATTTTGCGCCACTCCGGGCATGCTGGGAGTTGTAGTTTTACCAGAGTCACATATTAGACATTAACCCATGATGTTTCACTTTCCAGCATGGAAGAATGTGAAGCTCTCTGCACCCGACTGGCGATTATGGTCAACGGGCGTCTGAAATGTCTCGGGAGCATCCAGCATCTGAAAAACCGGTAAGAAAACATTTCCCAGACTCTAATATTGGGTGTAATGAAAGGGGAGCAGTTTGATCTGTCCTGTCCTCCGTGGCTCCGTGGATCGACGTTCCGGTGCCTCTTGCGCTTACTGGACCACGCGACGTTGCAGCCAGCGGTCACCATGATATATCGTGCGGTTTATTAAGCGCCAATGACGCCCGGGATACCAGGTACAAAAATGAGGACCGGCTGCAACGAAGGATGGGACTGGGCAGCGTGAATCCAATTAGCCATCATAGCCAAATTACCTGCTTAGAGGGAAGGTGTCACTTTTTTTTATTTTTGTATTAACAATCGGGATTGGGGAATCAAGTATTTTTAATATAAAATTAAATTCACTGTTTATTTAGTTTTTATTTTATTTTATTTTTACTGAAACACTGGGGGCGGCCATCTTGGATTTGCTGTGTGTAACGGCAGTTACTCACCTCAAGTATGGCAGCCCCCTGTGGATTGGGTCTGGTAGGGTTGGAGCGTGACTTTCTCCTGCACTGTGGCTGCTCCCTGCTGGGATCTGAGCATGCTCCCTGTGGTGTCCAGATCACAACTTGGGGAGGAGACCGCCGCCATCTTTGTGGAGCCCATAGTGTATAAACTGTACATTCCACTTTCCCTGTGAGTGGCGATCTGCAGCGTGAGCCTGATATTGTATTATAGTTGGCAGGCTGTGATCACCGCTTGCCGCAGCATGTACTCCCCTCCAAGATCCGCTCTTTTATGTGCCCCCTCACTGCTCTTTGCTCTGATCGCTGACAGGAGGAACAGCCGAGACACGAGGCTGCCGGGGTCGAAGGTCTGAGGTGAGTGCATGCGGCTGGGAGCGGTGATCGCGGCATGACATCTGTAGTGGAGTGCCAGTCGGACTCGGGCTGCAGATCACCACTCCTCGCCGTATGTCACCTCGGACCTCCGATCCTGGCCGGCAGCTTCTCGTGTCAGCCTGGTGTCTCAGCAGTTCCTCCTCTCAGCGCTAAGAGCACAGTATATGGGGGCACAGTATATGGGGGTACAGTATATGGGGTATAGTATACAGACGGGCACAGTATACAGTGGGGCACTATGACAGCTGTCCTTGGTGACACTTTAGACATTAGGATCACTTTGTGGTCACCAACAAAATGGCTCCGCACTGTGTCTCTAAACTTCATCCTCTCTTATCCTTTTGGGAACCCCCAGAACAGGAGGGGGAGGTGACCTCGCACACCGGAGAGCAGATGTGAGCCAGCTGAATAGCAGCTGCTCCCCCTAGTGTTTAAGAGTGGAAAATATCAAACTTTTTTTAAATTATTTTTTTATATTTTGCTCAGTTAAAAACAAATAATATTTAAACAAAACATTAATACTTTACATTTCTTCATCGTTCCTTATGGGAGACCCAGACCATGGGTGTATAGCTTCTGCCTCCGGAGGACACACAAAGTACTACACTCAAACGTGTAGCTCCTCCCTCCTAGCATATACACCCCCTGGTAGCCAGTCCTAGCCAGTTTCAATGCTTTGTGTTCAGGAGGTCACACACACATGCATTCTCTGATTTTTGATTTTTGATTTTTTTGGATTCAAAGATTTGGAAGAAAAGCGGGTCCAATCTGGACTCCCGGCATGTCCCTTCTCACCCCACTGTGTCGGCGGTGCTGTTAAGGTTGATTTTACAAGGCTGGAGCCTTCACATGCCGCGCTCCTTCACCATCCCCTGGGGCTCTGGCTTGAAGTGGGAGCCATCTCGGTTCTCACTGCTTTGCAGGAGACCGGTGTTACGGTTGCTGCGAGCACTGGAGACTATGTCCAGATTTCTTGCTACTGCACATGTGCGAGCGCTGGAGACTAAGTCCAGATTTCTTGCTACTGCACATGTGCGAGCGCCGGAGACTAAGTCCAATCTTGGAGCCATTGCACATGTGCGGGTGACATCATCGCTGACACGAGGTCACATGTCTCTGACACCTTCTATGCCGATTGGTCGCTGGTCATGTGCTTGTGACGTCTTGCTCGGTGATAGGCCAGCATGACGTCACTCCTGTCGTTCTGGCAGCGGATTGGCTCTGGTGTCCTCCATCTTGGATGAGGCACAGAGTCTATATAAGACCCTGACACATGCCGCATGGTGCTCAGTCCTCTTGGTTCATGCATATGAGTAGACGCTCTGTGCGCGTTCCTCTAGGCATTCCTCTGTCTATGCTAGGTGAGCGCTACCGGCAGGGTAGCGTTCTTATACCTTACAGCTTCGGCTGCTGTCCGTATCCTTACCTCTTAGGGGAGCGGACATAGGCAGGTGCCTGAGGCACATGGTCTGGCTGGGCCTTGTGATTCTACTCGTAGGTGGACGTTGCCGCTAGGGTAACGTTCCTTATACTGCGTCTGGCAGTTGTTCGTATCCTCGCACACTAGGGGAGCGAACAGAGGTAGGAGCTTTGTGCGGCTTACGCTGCTGTTCGTCTCTTTTGCACCACTAGAAGAGCGGACCTAGGCAGGTGCCATATCTAGTGGTTCGTGTCCTCGCACACTAGTGGAGCGAACGCAGGTAGGAGCTTTGTGCGGCTTACGCTGCTGTTCGTCTCTTTTGCACCACTAGAAGAGCGGACCTAGGCAGGTGCCATATCTAGTGGTTCTTGTCCTCGCACACTAGTGGAGCGAACGCAGGTAGGAGCTTTGTGCGGCTTACGCTGCTGTTCGTCTCTTTTGCACCACTAGAAGAGCGGACCTAGGTAGGTGCCATTTCGCACACATTGCCTTTGTCTCTGTGATTATTAACAGAGATCATTCCACACACCCTCCAAGTAAGGGAGGAATTGCTTTACTTACTTATTATATCCTTCTGTGAGTTAACAGAGGTATTGCACTCTGCCATAGTCGGCAGCAAAGTCTTTGCACGGTGGACCCTGACTGTCTGATACTCCTTTCGGTTATTATCAGACAGCCCCCGTAACAACCGGTCTCCATCCGCAGCCCTGTTCAGGATTCTGCCGGACGGAGCGTTTAACCCTCCCCAGGGACATGGCCCTGCGTCTCAAAAGCTAAGTATTGAGACGTTTTTACCACAGAAAGTGGTCTTTCCAGGGGTCCCTTGTACTTTATTTATTGGGGGGAGTGTGTTATATGATTGTGGTAACATTTCCGGCCGGTTCTCCAGTTTTCACTGGAGAACCGCGCCGATGGTGCCTGCACGCTGGCCGCATGTTTAAATCTAGGCCCCGGCTTCGCCTGAGGCCTAGTTTCGGTTTCACTGCCCCTGCATATTAGTTATGCAGAGGGACAGTGTGGCTCCGCCCAGCGGCTGTGCAGCACAGGGAACGGACACTCCTCACTGAGGAAAGATTCCCTCCCCTGTATGCCTCATTTGCCCGCTCTCAGAGTAGGCCCCGCCCCCTCTCCTCGCTCCGGTCGCCATTTTCTCAGCGTTCTCAATGTCTGCATAGGCACAGAGATACCACATTGTGACAAATGGGGGCCTGGACTGGGGGACTGGAGGGCACAGAAATGTATGTTAAACGGTCTGGCAAGCCACAACCTCCAGTTGTGCAGCTGCTTATATTCTCTGTTTATATACTCTGCTGGGGGTCATTCTGGAGATGCATTCCCTCACAGAGCCCCCACTTCTGCAGCATGTCTCACATTAGAGCAAGGCTGCAAGGCTGTTCTTCATATGCACTGCATGTAGACTCGTACTGCCTGTACTGAGCACATAAACACAGTGGTCCCTCAGCCTCGAGGCTCATCAGTGGTCCCTCCAGCTGCTCCGGTGGTGCTGAGCATGCATTAGCCCCCTTCTCAGGGCGCTTCTGCTGCTTCGGCTCGCTCAGCAAAGCTCTCAGAGGACTCTTCATCTGGTCTCAGACCCCGTCCTCCTAAAATAGAGACGCAGGGTCCCCTGTCCTTCCCCGTCCCGCAGCTCTGATTCACGAGCTGACTCGCTGGACGAGGAGGATGTCTTTACTGGGGGCTCGGACGCTACTTAATGTACCATTGATCTGTCCGAAGGTGATGCAGATGCTAATGATTTGATTGCGTCTATTATATTTGTACTGGACCTCAATCCGCCTGTATCAGGGGAGTATCCCCCTCTGGCAGAAAGGCATCAGTATACCTTAAAGAGAACAAGGAGTGTGTTCCTTAACCACTCCAGTTTTCAGCCCACTGGACCAAGCCCAGAGCCTGTCCTGACAGACGCTCCCAAAGCGTGGTTCTGCTGACTGTTTCCCCCTTCCACCACAGGTGGTCAAGGAGTGGGCTCATTCACCAAGGGTGGTCCCTCCGGTGTCTAGTATTTCAGCCCGGATAGTTGTATCAGTGGCTGACGGCACCTCTCTAAGGATCCCACTGTACATTAATTCTGTACTGGACCTCAATCCGCCAGTATCAGAGGAGCAACCCTCTCTGGCAAAAAGGCACCAGTTTACCTTGCCTAAGAGAACAAGGAGTGTGTTCCTTAACCACTCCAGCTTTCAGGCCACTGTGACCAAGCCCAGGGTCTGCTCTGGCAAACGCTTCCCAAGCGTGGTTCTGATGGCAGTTTTCCCTTTCCACCAGAGGTGGTCAAGGAGTGGGCTCATTCACCAAAGGTGGTCCAGCCCGGACCGTTGTATCAGTGGCAGATGGCTCCTCACTTCCGGCTTTGCTGTCCGACAGGTTGTCCTTCTGGCCAAATCTGTATGGAGGCGGCAGGGGCCTCGTTCTCCCCAGCTTTTGCAGCAGTGCGGCTTTCAAAGCCATCTCTGCTTCTGTAGAGGAGATGCATTCCCTCACAGGGACTCTTTGCCCGAAATGGTTGCCTTAACTTCCAGACTTCAGTCTTTTCATCCTATGCCATGTCTGCCATGCTGGAGACTCTCACCGCACTGCGGTGGCCTCGGCTAATTTCCTCGCTATCCGCAAGCTCCTGTGGCTTCGGAAGTGGAGGGCGGATGCTTCTAAAGAAGTTCCTTGCTGGGCTCCCTTTTGCTGGGACCAGACTATTCGGGAACAACTGGATGAAATTATTAAGGAAGCTCTTGGCGGGAAGAGTTCTTCCATGCAACAAACCTAAACCAGGAAACCTGTCCAGGGCAGGAATCAGTCGAGGTTTCGTTCTTTTAGTTCCTCCATCTGATCGTTCTCTAAGCCCTCGGCCTCGTCCACTGGCTCAGCCAAGGATCGTAAACCCAAATGGCGCACGAGAAGACCGCAGGAGATGCTGCCACTAAGTCAGCCTCCTCCTGGTTTTCTGGCCACGCCAGCAACGTCCTTGGTCGGTGGCAGGCTCTCCCACTTTAGCGACGTATGCTTTTAACACGTCTCCGATCAGTGGGTGCGAGATACCATCTCCCACGGCTACAGGATAGAATTCTATCCAGCCCGCCAAACAGATTTTTTCTGCAACTCCCCCCTGCTCCAAGGCCGCCGCCTTCTCACAGGCTGTGGCATTCTTGCAGGCCACTGGAGTAATTGTACCGGTTCCCGACTGGGAACGGTTCTGAGATTTCTGCTTAAATCTATTCCTAGTACCCGAAGAGGGCGATGCCTTCCGACCTGGATCTCAAGCTTCTCAAGCATGTTCAGGTGCGGCATTTTCGCATGGAGTCTCTGCGATCAATCAATGACCCAAGGAGATTCCCTAGCATCCATCGACATCAGAGATGCCTATCTGCATGTGCCAATCGCAGTTTCACACCAGCGTTGGCTACGGTTTGCAATCAGAATGGTCCAATTCGTGGCTCTTCCCTTGGGGTTAGCCACGCCCCCTCGAGTATTCTCAAGGTCGGGGCAGCTGTGATTGCGGTCCTGCACCTCTAGGGGTTGGCAGTGATCCTTTTGTCCTGGACAGCCTTCTAGTCTGGGCTTCATCCAGTGCAAACTGTTAGCGGAGTGCCTCGCTCACTCTCGCCACTCTAACCAATTCGGGTGGTTTGTCATTCTGTCCAAGCCCACTCTGGCTTCGACCCAGAAGTTCATATTCCCAGGGTCGCAATTCGAGACTCTGTCGGCACTTGTGAAGCTGCCCTTAGTCAAACAGCAGTCCCTCCGCTGGTGGTCGACGTCGTTCCATCAGGCACCTAATACAGGTGCTGGATCAGATGGTGGTGTCAATGGAAGCGATTCCCTTGCCCAGTTCCATCTGCGTCCTCTGCGGCTGGATATTTTCCGCTGTTGGAACAAGCGGACTTCCTCCTTCCACGGGGTGGTGGCTTCGCCACAGACCAGGGGCTCGTTTCAGTGGTGGCTTCGGCCCCTCTGTCTCAGGGACTCTCCTTCCTGGCTCCGTTCCGGGTGATCCTCCCCAAGATGCTAGTCTATCCGGCTGGGGAGCAGTATATCTCCACTATGGAGCGCAGGGCACTTGGACTCTGTCCGAATCAGCCCTCTGGATCAATGTGCTGGAAATCAGAGCTGTGTTTCTAGCTCTCTAAGCCTTTCACCATCTGTTGGCGGCCAGGCACATTCGAGTCCAGTCAGACAACGCTACACCGTTTGCCTACATCAACCTCCAGGGCGGGACACTCAGCCGCCTGGCAATGTTGGAGGTTCATCGCATTCTTCAGTGGACGGAGGACTCCTAGTCCACCATATCCGCAGCCCACATCCCAGACGTGGAAAACTGGGAGGCAGATTGTCTCAGCCGTCAAACCGTGGCTCCACGATCCTCAGGTTTTTGCGGCAGACGCACTGGTTCAAGTTTGGTCCCAGCTTCGTCTGTCTTACGTGTTTCACCCTCTAGTTCTTGCCCAGAGTCCTGCGCAAGATCAGAAAGGAGGGCCGTCGGGTCATTCTCATTACTCCAGACTGACCCAGGCAAGCTTGGTACCCTGACCTGCTCCGTCTGTCCGTAGAGGTGCCATGGCATCTCCCGGACTGTCCAGACCTTCTCTCACGAGGTCCGTCTTTCCGCCAGAACCTGCGGCTCTCAGATTGACGGCGTGGCGTTTGAGTCATGGATCTTGACGACTTCTGGTATCCCTCCTGAAGTCATCTCCACTATGACTCGAGCTCAGAAGTATCCTTTGGCCTTTTGGCCTTGCCGACCCTCCTGTCCCTTCTACAGTCCGGTCTGCAGCTAGGACTATCCCTCAATTCCCTTAAGGGACAGGTCTCGGCTCTGTCAGTGTTGTGCCAGCGGCGTATCGCCCGGCTGGCCCAGGTGCGCTCCTTCATGCAGGGCGCATCTCACATCATTCCGCCTTACCGGCGGCCCTTGGAGCCCTGGGACCTTAATTCGGTCCTCACGGCTTTCGGAAACCCCCCTTTGAGCCTCTTAGGGAGGTTTTCTCTGTTTAGTCTTCACAGAAAGTGGTCTTCCTAGTGGCCATAACTTTCCTCAAGAGAGTCTCTGTTTTGGCTGCACTCTCTTCGGAGTCCTCCCTTCATCAAGACAAGGTGGTTCTCCGTCCGACTCCGGATTTTCTCCCTAAGGTGGTTGCTGCTTCCACCTTAACTGGGGCATTTTCCCTGCCTTCCTTTTGTCCGGCTCCTGTTCATCGCTTGAAAGGGCGTTGCATACTCTGGATCTGGTGCGGGCGCCCCGGATCTATGTGTCTCACACCGCTGTTCTTAGGCGGTGCACCTCTCTTTTGTGCTGACCGCTGGTCAGCGTAAGGGCCTCTCTGCATTTAAGCCGACCCTGGATCGTTGGTTTAGGTCGGCCATTTCCGATACCTACCAGTGTACTCAAGTGCCTCTCCCGCCGGGGATCAAGGCACACTTGACCAGAGCTGTCGGTGCCTCTTAGGCTTTCAGGCCCAGGCTACGGCTCAGCAGGTCTGTCAGACTGCCACTTGGACCAGTCTGCATACCTTTTCAAAGCACTACCAAGTGCATGCTCTTGCTTCGGCAGATGCGAGCTTGGGCAGACGCATCCTTCAGGCGGCTGTCGCCCATTTGTGAAGTTAGGTTTCGCCTACTTCTCAGTTTTTCTGTTTATTCCCACCCATGGACTGCTTTAGAACGTCCCATGGTCTGGGTCTCCCATAAGGAACGATGAAGAAAAAGAGAATTTTGTTACTTACCGTAAATTCTTTTTCTTATAGTTCCGACATGGGAGACCCAGCACCCTCCCTGTTGCCTGTTGGCAGGTTTTCTTGTTCCGTGTGTTATCACCGGCTGTTGTTGTAGACAGAGGTTCCGGTTGTTCCGAGTTTTGCTCTGTCTCTACTTGTGGGTGGATGTCCTCCTTCAGCTTTTGCACTAAACTGGCTAGGACTGGCTACCAGGGGGTGTATATGCTAGGAGGGAGGAGCTACACGTTTGAGTGTAGTACTTTGTGTGTCCTCCGGAGGCAGAAGCTATACACCCATGGTCTGGGTCTCCCATGTCGGAACTATAAGAAAAAGAATTTACGGTAAGTAACAAAATTCTCTCTTTTTCAGTTATTGAATTTTTTTTTATTTTTTTTTTTTATTTTTTTTACTACACCTTCCCTTTAAAGGGAATGTCTTCAGCTCCCATCTCCAGCAATATACCACACTACTGCCTCTCGGATTGCTGAGGAGTTGTGCGTGGCTGAAGGGTGACAGTACGTGCCAGTGGCATGGTGGAGCTACTTGCCCGAACTGTGCCCTGGAAGCAGAGACCGCTCAGCCCCTGCAGCAAGGGAGGAGCGCAGCAACGGTGGATCCGGCCTGGTTCAGTGCAGCACTTACAAGCTGTGCCCTCTCTGCGGGGAGGCGGCGCCCTCTCTGCGGGGAGGCGGCGCCCTCTCTGCGGGGAGGCGGCGCCCTCTCTGCGGGGAGGCGGCGCCCTCTCTGCGGGGAGGCGGCGCCCTCTCTGCCGGGAGCCCGCACCCTCTCTGCCGGGAGCCCGCGCCCTCTCTGCCGGGAGGCGGCGCCCTGTTTGCCGAGAGTCCGTGCGCTCCTCGCCAATAACAAGTGTCGTGTGTTGCACAGATTCGGAGACGGGTACATGATCACAGTGAGGATGAAATCCAGCATTAATGTCAAAGAAGTCATCCGGTTCTTCAACAGGAACTTCCCAGAAGCCATCCTGAAAGTGAGTATCGCCGTCCCCGCGCCACAGCCCTCACTACGTGGTGATAAGCGGCTACAAGGCAAACTGGGCAACGCTTATCGGTGAGAATCCAGGAATGTTTGGCTGCTTCCATCATGGTGTCGTTCTGTTTCCCCCAGGAAAGGCACCACACCAAGGTCCAGTACCAGCTGAAGTCCGAGCAGGTCTCCCTCGCCCAAGTCTTCAGTAAGATGGAGCAGGTGGTGGACGTGCTGGGGATAGAGGATTACTCCGTCAGCCAGACCACCCTGGACAACGTAAGCGAGACCCCCGCCTCTACGTGTCACACTACTCTATCATTGTAATTTTTTTAGGAGCATAAACGGACCCCAAGAGCTTGTTTCCTACCCCTTTATTAGTATGGGGGTCTGCTAGCTACTTGTTTCCTACCCTTTATTAGTATGGGGGCTGCCAGGCGCTTGTTTCCTACCCTTTATTAGTATGGGGGCTGCTAGCTACTTGTTTCCTACCCTTTATTAGTATGGGGGCTGCCAGGCGCTTGTTTCCTACCCTTTATTAGTATGGGGGGCTGCCAGGCGCTTGTTTCCTACCCTTTATTAGTATGGGGAGCTGCCAGGCGCTTGTTTCCTACCCTTTATTAGTATGGGGAGCTGCCAGGCGCTTGTTTCCTATCCTTTATTAGTATGGGGGCTGCCTGGCGCTTGTTTCCTACCCTTTATTAGTATGGGGGGCTGCCAGGCGCTTGTTTCCTATCCTTTATTAGTATGGGGGCTGCCAGGCGCTTGTTTCCTACCCTTTATTAGTATGGGGGCTGCCAGGCGCTTGTTTCCTACCCTTTATTAGTATGGGGGGCTGCCAGGCGCTTGTTTCCTACCCTTTATTAGTATGGGGAGCTGCCAGGCGCTTGTTTCCTATCCTTTATTAGTATGGGGGGCTGCCAGGCACTGGTTTCCTACCCTTTATTAGTATGGGGGCTGCCAGGCGCTTGTTTCCTACACTTTATTAGTATGGGGGGCTGCCTGGCGCTTGTTTCCTACCCTTTATTAGTATGGGGGGCTGCCAGGCGCTTGTTTCCTACCCTTTATTAGTATGGGGGGCTGCCAGGTGCTTGTTTCCTACCCTTTATTAGTATGGGGGGCTGCCAGGCGCTTGTTTCCTACCCTTTATTAGTATGGGGGGCTGCCAGGTGCTAGTTTCTTACCCCTTTATTAGTATGGGGAGCTGCCAGGCGCTTGTTTCCTACCCTTTATTAGTATGGGGGGCTGCCAGGCACTGGTTTCCTACCCTTTATTAGTATGGGGGGCTGCCAGGTGCTTGTTTCCTACCCTTTATTAGTATGGGGGGCTGCCAGGTGCTTGTTTCCTACCCTTTATTAGTATGGGGGGCTGCCAGGCGCTTGTTTCCTACCCTTTATTAGTTTGGGGGGCTGCCAGGCGCTGGTTTCCTACCCTTTATTACTATGGGGGGCTGCCAGGCGCTGGTTTCCTACCTTTTATTACTATGGGGGGCTGCCAGGCGCTGGTTTCCTACCCTTTATTAGTATGGGGAGCTGCCAGGTGCTTGTTTCCTACCTTTTATTACTATGGGGGGCTGCCAGGCGCTGGTTTCCTACCCTTTATTAGTATGGGGGGCTGCCAGGCGCTGGTTTCCTACCCTTTATTAGTATGAGGGGCTGCCAGGCGCTTGTATCCTACCCTTTATTAGTATGGGGGGCTGCCAGGCGCTTGTATCCTACCTTTTATTAGTATGGGGGGCTGCCAGGCGCTTGTATCCTACCCTTTATTAGTATGAGGGACTGCCAGGCGCTTGTATCCTACCCTTTATTAGTATGGGGGGCTGCCAGGCGCTTGTTTCCTACCCTTTATTAGTATGAGGGACTGCCAGGCGCTTGTATCCTACCCTTTATTAGTATGGGGGGCTGCCAGGCGCTTGTATCCTACCCTTTATTAGTATGAGGGGCTGCCAGGCGCTTGTATCCTACCCTTTATTAGTATGAGGGGCTGCCAGGCGCTTGTATCCTACCCTTTATTAGTATGGGGGGCTGCCTGGCGCTTGTTTCCTACCCTGTATTAGTATGAGGGACTGCCAGGCGCTTGTATCCTACCCTTTATTAGTATGAGGGGCTGCCAGGCGCTTGTATCCTACCCTTTATTAGTATGGGGGGCTGCCAGGCGCTTGTATCCTACCTTTTATTAGTATGGGGGGCTGCCAGGCGCTGGTTTCCTACCCTTTATTAGTATGGGGGGCTGCCAGGCCCTGGTTTCCTACCCTTTATTAGTATGGGGGGCTGCCAGGCGCTTGTATCCTACCCTTTATTAGTATGGGGGGCTGCCAGGCGCTGGTTTCCTACCTTTTATTAGTATGGGGGGCTGCCAGGCGCTGGTTTCCTACCCTTTATTAGTATGGGGGGCTGCCAGGCGCTGGTTTCCTACCCTTTATTAGTATGGGGGGCTGCCAGGCCCTGGTTTCCTACCCTTTATTAGTATGGGGGGCTGCCAGGCGCTGGTTTCCTACCCTTTATTAGTATGAGGGGCTGCCAGGCGCTTGTATCCTACCCTTTATTAGTATGGGGGGCTGCCAGGCGCTTGTATCCTACCCTTTATTAGTATGGGGGGCTGCCAGGCGCTGCTTATCTCCAGCCTGATCCCCCATTTCTGATCACTGGCAATTTTTCAGGTTTTCGTCAACTTTGCAAAGAAACAGAGCGATAACTTGGAGCAACAGGAAGCGAACCCCAGCAACGTCGTCCCATCCCCCATGGAGCGGGTGCTGAGCCTCCTGCGAGCCCGGAGCACCCCCACCGAACTGCGGGCCCTCGTGGTGGAGGAGCCCGAGGACCTAGAGACTGATGACGAAGGCCTGATCAGCTTTGAGGAGGAAAGGGTGAGAGTGGCGTCCATATATCCGTGTATTTTCACATTATATAGGTTGAATTAAAGGGGTACTCCGACCGGAGACATCGCCACATCATAGGCCATTAAATGTCTGATGTGGGTTCAGTGACCCCTTGCCCTGTCTCGGGACAGCAGCTCTGGGGTCAGAAGACCCCTTTATAGAGTTAGGTCAGGACCTCCGAGGAAGGACTCTAACTTTTCAGTGGGAATACCCCTTTAATCAAGCAGTAGAGGAACCCGAGCCTTGTATACATACCCAAAAAAAGCAGCATCACGTCTCTGACTGTACGTTCATACGTCAGATCACAGATAGTCAAATTTTGAATTTGAGTGAGGAATAAAAATGTAGCATTGATTAAAGGGGATTGGATATTTATTGGGGGGTCTGAGCTTTGGATAGGATAGTGGTGACTGCAGACATGATCTTATCCTGTATCTCTGTATACAGGGAGCTCCCCCTAGTGGTGGCTGCAGACAGGATCTTATCATGTATCTCTGTACACAGGGAGCCCCCCCTAGTGGTGGCTGCAGACAGGATCTTATCATGTATCTTTGTATACAGGGAGCTCCCTCTAGTGGTGGCTGCAGACAGGATCTTATCCTGTATCTCTGTATACAGGGAGCTCCCTCTAGTGGTGGCTGCAGACAGGATCTTATCATGTATCTTTGTATACAGGGAGCTCCCCCTAGTGGTGGCTGCAGACAGGATCTTATCCTGTATCTCTGTATACAGGGAGCTCCCCCTAGTGGTGGCTGCAGACAGGATCTTATCATGTGTCTCTGTATACAGGGAGCTCCCCCTAGTGGTGGCTGCAGACAGAATCTTATCATGTATCTCTGTATACAGGGAGCTCCCCCTAGTGGTGTCTGCAGACAGGATCTTATCTTATGTATCTCTGTATACAGGGAGCTCCCCCTAGTGGTGGCTGCAGACAGGATCTTATCATGTATCTCTGTATACAGGGAGCTCCCCCTAGTGGTGGCTGCAGACAGGATCTTATCCTGTATCTCTGTATACAGGGAGCTCCCCCTAGTGGTGGCTGCAGACAGGATCTTATCATGTGTCTCTGTATACAGGGAGCTCCCCCTAGTGGTGGCTGCAGACAGAATCTTATCATGTATCTCTGTATACAGGGAGCTCCCCCTAGTGGTGTCTGCAGACAGGATCTTATCTTATGTATCTCTGTATACAGGGAGCTCCCCCTAGTGGTGGCTGCAGACAGGATCTTATCATGTATCTCTGTATACAGGGAGCTCCCCCTAGTGGTGGCTGCAGACAGGATCTTATCATGTATCTCTGTATACAGGGAACTCCCCCTAGTGGTGGCTGCAGACAGGATCTTATCATGTATCTCTGTATACAGGGAGATCCCCCTAGTGGTGGCTGCAGACAGGATCTTATCATGTATCTCTGTATACAGGGAGCTCCCCCTAGTGGTGGCTGCAGACAGGGTCTTATCATGTATCTCTGTATACAGGGAGCTCCCCCTAGTGGTGGCTGCAGACAGGATCTTATCATGTATCTCTGTATACAGGGAGCTCCCCCTAGTGGTGGCTGCAGACAGGATCTTATCATGTATCTCTGTATACAGGGACCTCCCCCTAGTGGTGGCTGCAGACAGGATCTTATCATGTATCTCTGTATACAGGGAGCTCCCCCTAGTGGTGGCTGCAGACAGGGTCTTATCATGTATCTCTGTATACAGGGAGCTCCCCCTAGTGGTGGCTGCAGACAGGATCTTATCATGTATCTCTGTATACAGGGAGCTCCCCCTAGTGGTGGCTGCAGACAGGGTCTTATCATGTATCTCTGTATACAGGGAGCTCCCCCTAGTGGTGGCTGCAGACAGGATCTTATCATGTATCTCTGTATACAGGGAGCACCCCCTAGTGGTGGCTGCAGACAGGCTCTTATCATGTATCTCTGTATACAGGGAGCTCCCCCTAGTGGTGGCTGCAGACAGGATCTTATCATGTATCTCTGTATACAGGGAGCTCCCCCTAGTGGTGCAGAATATCCATCCCTGGATGGTGTGATTTGCAGTTGATATATTTTTCTTCTTCCCGCAGGCTCAGTTGTCATTTAATACAGACACGCTCTGCTGAGACGACGACGTCTTCATCTTCACAGCAGTAAGACCCAAGACGCTGGAGACCACTGCCCCATTTTTATTTATTTTTTTACATAATCCCCCGGGTCGATCCTCGGGGGGGTTTGTGTGAAAGGCTGAACATGGTCCACACTGTGCCGGACAGCAGTGTATGCAGCACGGGATAGCGGTGTATACAGGATACTCAGATGGCGGTGTATACAGGATACTCAGATGGCGGTGTATACAGGATACTCAGATGGCGGTGTATTCAGGACGCCCGGACGGTGATGTATACAGGACACCCAGACGCTGGTGTATACATGACACCCGGACAGCGGTGTATATGGGACAAAAGGACCTGGCTCTGGACACCGCCGCGCATCCCACTGCCCATGCATAGGGGGCGCAGCTCGTAAAAGGACAAAGCGCACCCTGTAATGGCGGGTCTTTGTGAATGGAATGTACATGCGTCTCACCGCAGACAGGGGGCTCCACCGTCCCCGTGGCACTTTCAGGACATTGGCAGCAGACGTGGCGCTCTGCTCTGTGGGCATTACTTATGACCTAGTCTTAGTTTGTACCATTTCTTTTACGTTTTGCTTTTTTTTTTTTTGGGGGGGGTGTCTCTCCCCCCCGCCCCCCCATTTGCTGACGCCCCCCCATTTCCAATCTTTGTGCAATATTAAATGTGCCAACCACTGTATATAGTGTCGCCGCGGAGGGCGCTGACGGACCGCAGGTCCCCCCCCTCCGACATTTTTAGGAAATGCACTGCCAAAAAAAAAAAAAAAAATGGATCATGTATGTTGTAGATAACGCTTTATTTTGTCTTTTTTTGTTTCAAAAATTGCAAATTAAATGACCAAATATGTGCACTTTACCATAAGGTGGTCTCCGGTTCCTAAACACCAAATGCGGATGTGAATTTTTCTTAAAACAGCGCCACCTCTGCTGCAGGTTGTGCCTGGTATTGCAGATTAGCCGCATTCAGCTAATTACTAGTCGTAACCCAAAACCGAAAGTGTCGCTGCTACAAAAAGGGAAAAAGAAAGACACTTCTTAAGAAAATCTTGTATATAATTATCTCTTCTACTTCCCCCTTTCCATTTTAACAGTTCATCAGAAAATCCCCACCCAAAGTATAAATAAACTCCCGTTCTGTTCTCCGTGAACTTTGATCGGCTCCATTCATTGTGTGCACGATTTTAAGAGCTTTCTGTCTATTAAATTATTATAAATTACTACCTGTCACTACTAAAATATGGAGGAAGAAGCATTGGTTACCTGTAATAATACTGCCCAATATATACAAGAATACAACTACTATAATACTGCCCGATATATACAAGGATACAACTGCTATAATACTGCCCCTATATACAAAAATATAACTACTATAATACTACCCCCTATGTACAAGAATATAACTACTATAATACTGCCCCTATGTACAAGAATATAACTACTATAATACTGCCCCTATATACAAGAATATAACTACTATAATACTGCCCCTATATACGAGAATATAACTACTATAATACTGCCCCTATATACGAGAATATAACTACTATAATACTGCCCCTATGTACAAGAATATAACTACTGTAATACTGCCCCTATGTACAAGAATATAACTACTGTAATACTGCCCCTATGTACAAGAATATAACTACTATAATACTGCTCCCTATGTACAAGAATATAACTACTATAATACTGCCCCCTATGTACAAGAATATAACTACTATAATACTACTCCTATATACAAGAATATAACTACTATAATACTGCCCCTATGTACAAGAATATAACTACTATAATACTACTCCTATATACAAGAATATAACTACTATAATACTGCCCCTATATACAAGAATATAACTACTGTAATACTGCCCCTATGTACAAGAATATAACTACTATAATACTGCTCCCTATGTACAAGAATATAACTACTATAATACTGCCCCTATGTACAAGAATATAACTACTATAATACTACTCCTATGTACAAGAATATAACTACTATAATACTGCTCCCTATGTACAAGAATATAACTACTATAATACTGCCCCTATGTACAAGAATATAACTACTATAATACTGCCCCTATGTACAAGAATATAACTACTATAATACTGCTCCTATATACAAGAATATAACTACTATAATACTGCTCCTATATACAAGAATATAACTACTGTAATACTGCCCCTATGTACAAGAATATAACTACTATAATACTGCTCCCTATGTACAAGAATATAACTACTATAATACTGCCCCTATGTACAAGAATATAACTACTATAATACTGCCCCTATGTACAAGAATATAACTACTATAATACTGCCCCCTATGTACAAGAATATAACTACTATAATACTGCTCCCTATGTACAAGTCTATAACTACTATAATACTGCCCCTATGTACAAGAATATAACTACTATAATACTGCTCCTATGTACAAGAATATAACTACTATAATACTGCCCCTATATACGAGAATATAACTACTATAATACTGCCCCTATATACGAGAATATAACTACTATAATACTGCTCCCTATGTACCAGAATATAACTACTATAATACTGCCCCTATGTACAAGAATATAACTACTGTAATACTGCCCCTATGTACAAGAATATAACTACTGTAATACTGCCCCTATGTACAAGAATATAACTACTATAATACTGCTCCCTATGTACAAGAATATAACTACTATAATATTACTCCTATATACAAGAATATAACTACTATAATACTGCCCCTATGTACAAGAATATAACTACTATAATACTGCTCCTATATACAAGAATATAACTACTATAATACTGCTCCTATATACAAGAATATAACTACTGTAATACTGCCCCTATGTACAAGAATATAACTACTATAATACTGCTCCCTATGTACAAGAATATAGCTACTATAATACTGCCCCTATGTACAAGAATATAACTACTATAATACTGCTCCTATATACAAGAATATAACTACTATAATACTACCCCCTATGTACAAGAATATAACTACTATAATACTGCTCCCTATGTACAAGTCTATAACTACTATAATACTGCCCCTATGTACAAGAATATAACTACTATAATACTGCTCCCTATGTACAAGAATATAACTACTATAATACTGCTCCTATGTACAAGAATATAACTACTATAATACTGCTCCTATATACAAGAATATAACTACTATAATACTACCCCCTATGTACAAGAATATAACTACTATAATACTACTCCCTATGTACAAGAATATAACTACTATAATACTGCCCCCTATGTACAAGAATATAACTACTATAATACTGCCCCTATGTAGAAGAATATACGGTAACTACTATAATACTGCTCCTATGCTTCCGCCTGAGGATAAATATATCCAAATGAATAAGAAAAGATGACCTTTTGCATTTTCTCCATTGTCTTTTTAGTAAGTCTTTGATGTTTTGTCATCGCTGTTTTCCTGTTCTGTAAGGCTGTAGATCCGTCTGTTGCTCGGTGGTGTCGGTCACAGCAAAAAAATTCGTTTGTTCTGCTCTCCTCTCGTGCTTACCCATTGTTACGGTTTACATAATTCCCTGCATTATCACAATGCTGAATATATGTGACATGAAGTAATACAGTGCAGGTAACCGGGTCTAACACCAGCTCAGCTACATCCCAGTCTTAGATGCCGCGGAACTAAACCCTGAGAAGAGGTTTTCTGGCAAATAAATGCCCCCAACTAATTTATTATGTCTTATGAATAGATCTCTATTTTCTTCTAACAAAGCTGCAAACACACTGCTCAGAAGTAAAGTTTATATATGTGTATACCTGCAGCCACCACTAGGGGGAGCTCCCTGTATACAAAGATACATGATAAGATCCTGTCTGCAGCCACCACTAGGGGGAGCTCCCTGTATACAGAGATACATGATAAGATCCTGTCTGCAGCCACCACTAGGGGGAGCTCCCTGTATACAGAGATACATGATAAGATCCTGTCTGCAGCCACCACTAGGGGGAGATCCCTGTATACAGATATACATAAGATCCTGTCTGCAGCCACCACTAGGGGGAGCTCCCTGTATACAGCGATACATGATAAGATCCTGTCTGCAGCCACCACTAGGGGGAGCTCCCTGTATACAGAGATACATGATAAGATCCTGTCTGCAGCCACCACTAGGGGGAGCTCCCTGTATACAGAGATACATGATAAGATCCTGTCTGCAGCCACCACTAGGGGGAGCTCCCTGTATACAGAGATACATGATAAGATCCTGTCACCAACCACCACTAGGGGGAGCTCCCTGTATACAGAGATACATGATAAGATCCTGTCTGCAGTCACCACTAGGGGGAGCTCCCTGTATACAGAGATACATGATAAGATTCTGTCTGCAGCCACCACTAGGGGGAGCTCCCTGTATACAGAGATACATAAGATCCTGTCTGCAGCCACCACTAGGGGGAGCTCCCTGTATACAGAGATACATGATAAGATCCTGTCTGCAGCCACCACTAGGGGGAGCTCCCTGTAGACAGAGATACATAAGGTTCTGTCTGCAGCCACCACTAGGGGGAGCTCCCTGTATACAGATATACATAATAAGGTTCTGTCTGCAGCCACCACTAGGGGGATCTCCCTGTATACAGAGATACATAAGATCCTGTCTGCAGCCACCACTAGGGGGAGCTCCCTGTATACAGAGATACATGATAAGATCCTGTCTGCAGCCACCACTAGGGGGAGCCTGTACACTTTATACTGACATGTACTACGTTCTTTAAACTCCCCCTAGTGGAGGCTGTAGACAGGATCTTATCATGTATATCTGTATACAGGGAGCTCCCCCTAGTGGTGTCTGCAGACAGGATCTTATGTATCTGTATACAGGGAGCTCCCCCTAGTGGTGGCTGCAGACAGGATCTTATCATGTATCTCTATACAGGGGGCTCCCCCTAGTGGTGGCTGCAGACAAGATCTTATCATGTATCTCTGTATACAGGGAGCTTCCCCTAGTGGTGGCTGCAGACAGGATCTTATCATGTATCTCTGTATACAGAGAGCTCCCCCTAGTGGTGTCTGCAGACAGTATATTATCATGTATCTCTGTATACAGGGAGCTTCCCCTAGTGGTGGCTGCAGACAGGATCTTATCATGTATCTCTGTATACAGAGAGCTCCCCCTAGTGGTGTCTGCAGACAGTATATTATCATGTATCTCTGTATACAGGGAGCTCCCTCTAGTGGTGGCTGCAGACAGTATATATTATCATGTATCTCTGTATACAGGGAGCTCCTCCTAGTGGTGGCTGCAGACAGTATATATTATCATGTATCTCTGTATACAGGGAGCTCCTCCTAGTGGTGGCTGCAGACAGGATCTTATCATGCATCTCTGTATACAGGGAGCTCCCCCTAGTGGTGATTGCAGACAGGATCTTATCATGTTTCTCTGTATACAGGAAGCTCCCCCTAGTGGTGGCTGCAGACAGGATCTTATCATGTATCTCTGTATACAGGGAGCTCCCCCTAGTGGTGGCTGCAGACAGGATCTTATCATGCATCTCTGTATACAGGGAGCTCCCCCTAGTGGTGATTGCAGACAGGATCTTATCATGTATCTCTGTATACAGGGAGCTCCCCCTAGTGGTGGCTGCAGACAGTATATATTATCATGTATCTCTGTATACAGGGAGCTCCTCCTAGTGGTGGCTGCAGACAGGATCTTATCATGCATCTCTGTATACAGGGAGCTCCCCCTAGTGGTGATTGCAGACAGGATCTTATCATGTTTCTCTGTATACAGGAAGCTCCCCCTAGTGGTGGCTGCAGACAGGATCTTATCATGTATCTCTGTATACAGGGAGCTCCCCCTAGTGGTGGCTGCAGACAGGATCTTATCATGCATCTCTGTATACAGGGAGCTCCCCCTAGTGGTGATTGCAGACAGGATCTTATCATGTATCTCTGTATACAGGGAGCTCCCCCTAGTGGTGGCTGCAGACAGGATCTTATCATGTATCTCTGTATACAGGGAGCTCCTCCTAGTGGTGGCTGCAGACAGGATCTTATCATGTATCTCTGTATACAGGGAGCTCCCCCTAGTGGTGGCTGCAGACAGGATCCTATCATGTATCTCTGTATACAGGGAGCTCCCCCTAGTGGTGACTGCAGACAGGATCTTATCATGTATTTCTGTATACAGGGAGCTCCCCCTAGTGGTGGCTGTAGACAGGATCTTATGTTTCTCTGTATACAGGGAGCTCCCCCTAGTGGTGGCTGCAGACAGGATCTTATCATGTATCTCTGTATACAGGGAGCTCCTCCTAGTGGTGGCTGCAGACAGGATCTTATCATGTATCTCTGTATACAGGGAGCTCCCCCTAGTGGTGGCTGCAGACAGGATCCTATCATGTATCTCTGTATACAGGGAGCTCCCCCTAGTGGTGGCTGCAGACAGGATCCTATCATGTATCTCTGTATACAGGGAGCTCCCCCTAGTGGTGGCTGCAGACAGGATCTTATCATGTATCTCTGTATACAGGGGGCTCCCCCTAGTGGTGGCTGTAGACAGGATCTTATCATGTTTCTCTGTATACAGGGAGCTCCCCCTAGTGGTGGCTGCAGACAGTATATTATCATGTATCTCTGTATACAGGGAGCTCCCCCTAGTGGTGGCTGAAGGATCGATGCTTCTTTCTGCTGTCTTCTTTTCGCCTCCTGTCATGACCTGGATTGTTCCCCGCCGCTGACACACAATGTACACACAGTTCTCGTGTCTTGGATCCACCACTTGGCCGTGACACAAGCCGGTTTCGGGGCAGGAATGTGCCGGGATGACCGGTATTTGGGTGGTCAGGGGAAGATAATATGATTGGAATGAATAATTTAGGACGGTCATATGTGTATTAAAACATGAATTGTCAGGAAAAGCATCTGTGACTGACGTGTGACATGGAGGAATGCGGTTTGTGTAGATTTATAAGAAAGGGAGTGTCGCTTCAATCGCACAGAAAACCGGAGGCGAAGATCACACCTGCATAGTCTGAGGAAGATCAGAACCTGGAGGACTGCGCCCGACGCCAGCACTCCGCGCTCCAACATGGGGGACGAGCCCAAAATCGAGCTGTTCGTCAAGGTAAATAAAGCAATAATTTTATTATCGGTCATTCCTGGGCTGCGGAGCGTCGCTCTTGAGGTCACGGTGCAGAGCGTCGCTCCTGGGGGTCATCGTGCAGAGCTTCGCTCCTGGGGGTGACCGTGCCGAGCGTCGGTCCTGGGGTCACCGCGCAGAACGTCGCTCCTGGGGGTCACTGTGCCGAGCGTCGCTCCTGGGGGTCACCGCGCAAGCGTCACTCCTGGGGGTCACCGCGCAGAGCGTCGCTCCTGGGTGTCACCGTGCCGAACGTCGCTCCTGGGGTTACTGTGCTGAGCGTCGCTCCTGGGGGTCACCGCACAGAGCGTCGCTATTGGGGGTCACCGCGCAGAGCGTCGCTCCTGGGGGTCACCGTGCCGAACGTCGCTCCTGGGGTTACTGTGCCGAGCGTCCCTCCTGGGGGTCACCGCGCAGAACGTCGCTCCTGGGGTCACGGTGCAGAGCGTCGCTCCTGGGGTCACCGCGCCGAACGTCGCTCCTGGGGTTACTGTGCCGAGCGTCGCTCCTGGGGGTCACCGCGCCGAGCGTCGCTCCTGGGGGTCACCGCGCCGAGCGTCGCTCCTGGGGGTCACCGCGCCGAGCGTCGCGCCTGGGGGTCACCGCGCAGAGCGTCGCTCCTGAGGTCATGGTGCAGGGCACAACATTGTATCACTGTAAATCCAGAGGCTTTATTGTAATCTGCAGTCGATCTTATTACCAGGGGACATCTGTAACCGCTGCATTCTGCTCCTATAGGTCATAACTCGGCCGTATATAGCATATACTTCATAGGTGCGCAGGTTTTTTTGTAGTTTTTATTATCTCTGTCCAAATACAAACAACCGAGAGCCATAACAATGTAACAAGACAATATTTACAAACAAAAGAACAAATGAATTGCAACATTTTTCCTTTTTCCAGACGCTATCCCTCCCCCTTTTATTTTGAGGGGGGGGGAGAGGGCAATAAATATTATATTATTCCATAGACTCGGAAAAAAAAGCATGAATAAAAATCGCACTGTGTGTGAATGGACGCATAATCGGATGAGACTCACCAATGCAAGTCTATGGGAGCGAGAAAAAATACAACAATCATCCATATGGCGTCCGTTATTTACGGATACATTTATATACTATAAATGGTCCTGTAAGAAGTGTGGAAAAATCACATATAAGGCAAGAAGAAAAAAATAATTGCGCAGTCATGTGACATATGGAATATAGGATGGATTTCGCTCGTCCACCTCTGCTGCCATCAATATTGGTCCCATTTTTCGGACACTCGTGTGACCCCCGGACTATAGTCAGGTTTTCCTTTATGTTGATTAATTATCTTTATCTAATGTTTCAGAACCAAGTTTAAATGTGAAATTTCCCTTAGTATTATTTTTTTAATTATTCTTATTTTATTATTTATTATTATGTAATCTTTACACATAAACCCAGAATATATCAAGCTGCTAAAAAGAAAAAAATATTAATTAGATTAAAGTCAATATTATTTGATTTCAGTTTATTCTTCCTGTTATTTAACATTGTAAAATAATTCAAATTTTTGTAAACTTTTTAAAAAGTTACACCGAACTTTGCAGGTTATTAACAGTGAAAAATATTGTGAATATTTCATAATACTGCTCCCTATTGCCAAAATATAACTGCTCTAATACTGCCCCCTATGTACAAGAATATAACTGCTATAATACTGCCCCCTATGTACAAGAATATAACTACTATAATACAGCGTCTATATACAAGAATACAACTGCTATAATACTGCTAATATGTATAAGAATATATCTAATATAATACTGCTCCTATGCACAAGAATATAACTACTATAATACTGCTCCTATATACAAGAATATAACTACTATAATACTGCCACCTATATACAAGAATATAATTACTATAATACTGCCCCTATGTACAAGAATAGAACTACTATAATACTGCCCCCTATATACAGGAATATAACTACTATAATACTGCCCCCTATGTACAAGAATATAACTACTATAATACTGCCCCCTATGTACAAGCATATAACTACTATAATACTGCTCCTATATACAAGAATATAACTACTATAATACTGCCCCTATGTACAAGAATATAACTACTATAATACTGCCCCCTATATACAAGAATATAACTACTATAATACTGCTCCTATGTACAAGAATATAACTACTATAATACTGCCCCTATATACAAGAATATAACTACTATAATACTGCCCCTATATACAAGAATATAACTACTATAATACTGCCCCTATGTACAAGAATATAACTACTATAATACTGCCCCTATGTACAGGAATATAACTACTATAATACTGCCCCCTATGTACAAGAATATAACTACTATAATACTGCCCCTATGTACAAGAATATAACTACTATAATACTGCCCCCTATGTACAAGCATATAACTACTATAATACTGCCCCTATATACAGGAATATAACTACTATAATACTGCCCCCTATGTACAAGAATATAACTACTATAATACTGCTCCTATGTACAAGCATATAACTACTATAATACTGCTCCTATATACAAGAATATAACTACTATAATACTGCCCCTATGTACAAGAATATAACTACTATAATACTGCCCCCTATATACAGGAATATAACTACTATAATACTGCCCCCTATGTACAAGAATATAACTACTATAATACTGCTCCTATATACAAGCATATAACTACTATAATACTGCCCCTATATACAAGAATATAACTACTATAATACTGCTCCTATATACAAGAATATAACTACTATAATACTGCCCCTATGTACAAGAATATAACTACTATAATGCCCCCTATGTACAAGCATATAACTACTATAATACTGCCCCCTATGTACAAGCATATAACTACTATAATACTGCTCCTATATACAAGAATATAAATACTATAATACTGCCCCTATGTACAAGAATATAACTACTATAATACTGCTCCTATGTACAAGCATATAACTACTATAATACTGCTCCTATATACAAGCATATAACTACTATAATACTGCCCCTATATACAGGAATATAACTACTATAATACTGCCCCCTATGTACAAGAATATAAATACTATAATACTGCCCCTATGTACAAGAATATAACTACTATAATACTGCCCCCTATGTACAAGAATATAACTACTATAATACTGCTCCTATGTCCAAGAATATAACTACTATAATACTGCTCCTATGTCCAAGAATATAACTACTATAATACTGCTCCTATGTCCAAGAATATAACTACTATAATACTGCTCCTATGTCCAAGAATATAACTACTATAATACTGCTCCTATGTACAAGAATATAACTGTAATTTCTAATTATCAGCCTTCCGCCATATTTTGCCTCCCAGCACTTATGTAGGGATTGTGACAATGATCAACCATAGAACAGCATGTTCTGAACATCGTGTGCAGGCAGAGTTGTCATAGGTGCAGAACTGTCTATAGTATAAGATGGACAGTGGTGGATCTGCTGGATTTACAGGAATCAATGTGAACGCACCAATTGATCTATTTTATTTACATGGATTCTCGTCTCTATGATGGAGATGAAGTTTTGGAATAGAAGACTGTAAGAGTTGTCATAGGGACGAGCTTTTAGACAGCAGTGATTGATAACTCCTGGGAGTAATGTAATTTGGGTGTTAAATTTGGGACCGGTTTCCAAATAAATAAAATGAAGACACCGGAATGTCTATTATGTAACAATGTACATGGCGCAATGAGTCCAGGGCAGGTCCCGCAGCCACTGGTGCCAGTGCAGGGTGTGGCGGCACTAATTAAAACTGACGCCATTAATTAAATGAGTCACCTGGGAAAATTGCTGTGAATTAGCAACCCATTGTCCTCAATGTATAGAGCCCTACAAATCCTACACCATTACCCAAAAAATCCACCAGTGAAAGCGATATACTGCAGCCTACCATGTATCTCTGAATACAGGGAGCTCCCCCTAGTGGTGGCTGCAGGCAGGATCTTATCATGTATCTCTGAATACAGGGAGCTCCTCCTAGTGGTGGCTGCAGGCAGGATCTTATCATGTATCTCTGAATACAGGGAGCTCCTCCTAGTGGTGGCTGCAGGCAGGATCTTATCATGTATCTCTGTATACAGGGAGCTCCTCCTAGTGGTGGCTGCAGGCAGGATCTTATCATGTATCTCTGTATACAGGGAGCTCCCCCTAGTGGTGACTGCAGACAGGATCTTATCATGTGTCTCTGTATACAGGGAGCTCCCCCTAGTGGTGGCTGCAGACAGGATCTTATCATGTGTCTCTGTATACAGGGAGCTCCCCCTAGTGGTGGCTGCAGACAGGATCTTATCATGTATCTCTGAATACAGGGAGCTCCCCCTAGTGGTGGCTGCAGACAGGATCTTATCATGTATCTCTGTATACAGGGAGCTCCCCCTAGTGGTGGCTGCAGACAGGATCTTATCATGTATCTCTGTATACAGGGCGCTCCCCCTAGTGGTGGCTGCAGACAGGATCTTATCATGTATCTCTGTATACAGGGAGCTCCCCCTAGTGGTGGCTGCAGACAGGATCTTATGTATCTCTGTATACAGGGAGCTCCCCCTAGTGGTGGCTGCAGACAGGATCTTATCATGTATCTCTGTATACAGGGAGCTCCCCCTAGTGGTGACTGCAGACAGGATCTTATCCTGTATCTCTGTATACAGGGAGCTCCCCCTAGTGGTGGCTGCAGACAGGATCTTATGTATCTCTGTATACAGGGAGCTCCCCCTAGTGGTGGCTGCAGACAGGATCTTATCATGTATCTCTGTATACAGGGAGCTCCCCCTAGTGGTGACTGCAGACAGGATCTTATCCTGTATCTCTGTATACAGGGAGCTCCCCCTAGTGGTGACTGCAGACAGGATCTTATCCTGTATCTCTGTATACAGGGAGCTCCCCCTAGTGGTGACTGCAGACAGGATCTTATCCTGTATCTCTGTATACAGGGAGCTCCCCCTAGTGGTGACTGTAGACAGGATCTTATCATGTATCTCTGTATACAGGGAGCTCCCCCTAGTGGTGGCTGCAGACAGGATCTTATCATGTATCTCTGTATACAGGGAGCTCCCTCTAGTGGTGGCTGCAGACAGGATCTTATGTATCTCTATACAGGGAGCTCCCCCTAGTGGTGGCTGCAGACAGGATCTTATGTATCTCTGTATACAGGGAGCTCCCTCTAGTGGTGGCTGCAGACAGGATCTTATCATGTATCTCTGTATACAGGGAGCTCCCCCTAGTGGTGGCTGCAGACAGAATCTTATCATGTATCTCTGTATACAGGGAGCTCCCCCTAGTGGTGGCTGCAGACAGGATCTTATCATGTATCTCTGTATTCAGTAAACAGTTTTTCATTTTATTTTATCTGATCCGTGGGACAGATCTGCATCACAATTTGTTTGATGTCTTTCTGCTTTTTCCAGTTTGCTCGATTTGAGAATGCAAATGTTCTTAAGCTGAGTTACTTAGTAAATCCACGCTGGCATGTCCTCCTGATCTTTGGGTATGGATCACTTGTGTCCCCGGTGTCTGGGGAACCTGAAAATCAGCATCTTTCACTTCCAAACCATAGTTTATTGCGTTTTACGCTTTTGAGGCCGCGCTTGCAGTAACCAGACCTGCGGAGACCAGTCCGTCCAGTTTACCCAGTAAATCCTTCTGCTGACCCCCTTTAGCCTTAATAGTAGGACCAGCACCCATGGGTGGGACCTGGAGAGGGCGGAAGGAAGGTATTCATGGTTACACAATGTCTTCACCTCCTCCCCCCCCCCCCCCGGGATATTTCTTCGTCATGAAATTATTTGTGGAATTTCAATTTATCTTCAAGCGTCAACAAGAAAAAATGTCAGGAATCCGAGAGGCGATAAATACAGAGAATATACAATATATATCCTCTGTTCGGGGGACAGGAGTATCCAAAAAGGGACGTTACAACGGAGGTCGGCTCCATATCACTGACCTCTATAAGAGCCGAAATATATAGATATACAACTGTAATATATTTACGGTTTACAACTGTGTGCGATCAGACGAGATCCCTCCGATCATTAATGATCTCTATGTTATGTCTTCTTCTAGTCAAGTGAAGATGGTGAAAGTATCGGAGCAAATCCCTTCTCACAACGTCTGGCCATGATCCTGATGTATAAAGGGTGCACATTCACACTGAACACCGTGGACATGAAGAGGTGACCACAGCCAGACGTTTCTACATAATACTGCCCCCTATATACAAGGCTATAACTACTATAATACTGCCCCTATGTACAAGATTATATCTACTATAATACTGCCCCTATATACGAGAATATAACTACTATAATACTGCCCCTATGTACAAGAATATAACTACTATAATACTGCCTCCTATATACAAGAATATAACTACCATAATACTGGTCCTATATACAAGAATATAACTACTATAATACTGCTCCTGTATACAAGACTATAACTACTATAATACTGCCCCCTATGTACAAGAATATAATTACTATAATACTGCCCCCTATATACAAGAATATAACTACCATAATACTGGTCCTATATACAAGAATATAACTACTATAATACTGCTCCTGTATACAAGACTATAACTACTATAATACTGCCCCCTATGTACAAGAATATAATTACTATAATACTGCCCCTATGTACAAGAATATAACTACTATAATACTGCCCCCTATGTACAAGAATATAATTACTATAATACTGCTCCTATGTACAAGAATATAACTACTATAATACTGCCCCTATGTACAAGAATATAACTACTATAATACTGCCCCCTATGTACAAGAATATATCTACTATAATACTGCTCCTATGTACAAGAATATAACTACTATAATACTGCTACCTATATACGAGCATATAACTACTAGAATACTGCTCCTATGTACAAGAATACCTACTATAATACTGCCCCTATATACGACAATATAACTACTATAATACTGCCCCTATGTACAAGAATATAAGTTTTGTGCTGCCGCCCACCTATGCACAAGGGTTATAACTGCTATAATACCGTCTATAGCGTATTTTCCACCGTACAGTGACCTCTACTCTCGTGTTCTCAGGGGTCCAGATGTGCTGAAGGATTTGGCTCCGGGGTCACAACTTCCATTCGTTATTTACAACAAAGAAGTAAAAACCGACGTTAACAAGATAGAAGAGTTCCTGGAGGAGAACCTGAGACCTCCCCGGTAAGATGGGCTCTGACCTGACGAGAATGGACCGTTGTAGGTCGAGCGCTGGCCAGTGGGTGCGGGCAGATGTGGGCATACACTAGGCCATATGTAGTCACTAGAAGCCTGTAGATGGCGCTAATGACCTGTCTCCTCCTAGTTTCCCATGCATGGCGCCCAAAAACAAGGAGTCGAACACTGCAGGCAATGACGTTTTCCAAAAATTCTCCGCGTACATCAAGAACCAGGTCCCAGCCCAGGAAGACAGTAAGTGCCACAATAAGTCAAGAAAAATTAAGGATGGGATCATTCAAGGGATTGTTTCACCCTCAGAGCACATGTTGTATAGCGCCACCCTCATTGATGTGGCGGTGTACAGTACTGCAGAATGGTCACATCCATCTTCCTTTCTCTTCGATCCGCGGCATCAGATCTCCACTGCTGTCATTGGATTATAAGATGTCATCCACCATTTTTTTTTCCAGTTCTACAGAAGAATTTGTTGCGGGCGCTATTGAAGCTAGACCTGTTCTTAAAGAACCCCGTAGCCTCCGAGCTGAGCTGTGAGCCTAAAATGACCGTCTCAAAGAGGAAGTTCCTGGACGGGGACAACCTGACCCTACCGGACTGCAACATGCTGCCTAAGCTCCACATCATCAATGTAAGGGATATCACCGTCCATATTTTTATCTTCTGCTGAGATTATGTAAAATTTGTGCTTGCTCTGAGGTTGCCATGGTTGTATATGACTGGACTTCCTGTCATGTGATCTTTAGTCTTACATATGATTGGCATGGTTTTGCTTTGGTAACCCTAGAGCAAGCACAAATGGGAAAAAAAAAAATTTGTTTCTACATTACTGAATATTTTCTTTTCTCACAGATTGTGTGCAAACATTACCGCAATTTCGAGATCCCCAGAGAACTTCGGGGCATTTTCCGCTATCTCCAAAATGCAGAGGAACTGAAGGCTTTCAAGTACACCTGTCCCAACCCCGATGAGATTATCCTCTTCTACCGGGACGTGGTCAAGAAAATGCCATAAACCTGGACGGACATCACTTTGGGGACATACACAACATTGCGTCAGTTCTCAATTGGCGCCAAGTAAAAATGGACGTCCAGAACCGCCTGGGAGCCATTTTTATGAGTGAAAACCTACAGGACATGGACGTTAACTGAGCTCATTAATGGTTCCCATGGTAGTCTACATTGTCGTTCCTCTATTACTCCTCCTGGAAATGTCCAAGAAATTACATGAGGAATAACAGAGGATCAGCCCAACGCAGCGTTTAGACAAAGATGCTTGACATATGTCATGGGGAATACAAGGTTTAGTAAAACCGATATGGCGGTAGTATGGTAAACCGCCCTATCTACACAGGAAACACACAAAGCCAATAAATACACCGGTAAAGTCCTCAAAATATGTATTTTATTAAAAAAAAAAAATATTCTAAGTTGTGTATCTGTACAATATTCCTGGCGGCCATTTTAGCTCTCGTTCTGTCATGAACTCCCAAGGTTTAAAAATGGCTGCCAACTCGCATGTCGATGGGGGGGGGGGGGTCATCTTAAATTTGTGGCTTTGTACGGTAATGGTGGCCTTGTATGTATAAGGAAATGACAAGGAGCTAAAATATCATGCGAATGGCACTATCTGCTGACCAGAAACACAAAATGGCCGACGTCACTAAACCTCGTCACATTCGGGAGGTTTAAGTCATTCAGTGGCGGCCTAATAAACAAAAATGGAAGATTTGAGGGTGATTTAGAGATGTCGCGAATATGGGAAGATGGTCAGAATTGTCAGCCTGCAACCGAACAATATCACTAAAATAGTCAAAAAACAATTGTTCATTGACATTAATGGAATTTATTTAACTTTTTGCTTGCTGAATGTATCATTGTAAATAAATGTTTAACAAAAAAAGTCGTAAAATGACTAAATTATCCCAAAAAAAAAGTAAAATCCATTTTTTCCAATGTTGTAGTATCACTGACTCGCCTCTAGGTGGTGCTGTTGATTGTGATTGAAACTACACCAGTCCAAACTAGGCCTCAGTAAATATGGTTTCCACAGCTGCCCATAGCAACCAATCAGAAAACTGCTGACATTTTTAGAAGACAAGTTTCAAAATGAAAGAAGATATGTGATTGGCCGCTTTGGACATAGCCTCCATTTTGTCACTGCACTAGTAGAGTTTCCTCACAAGAGGGATGGCGGCCATTTTGTACGCTAAAGCAACATATAACTATTAATAAAAGCCGGTCACTTCTGTCATTTTACTTCTGTGGAAAAATAATTTCACGCAACAACTATATTAATTGCTTTACATTTGCCCACATGGTGAAGGGTCTCCTTACCACTATTTTGTCATGACTATTATGAGACCCTCTCAATGTCATAACAGTTTGTAAGTGTTCGTACAAAATCGCCAACTTTTGGTCAGATATCATGGAAAAAATGAGGCGTTACCACAGCCTTAATGTTTCACAAGTCCATGGCCAGCCATATTGAAATTCTTGCATTTGACTTGTGACTTTTCCCGCCATAGTGACTGCGAGTCAATAGTGATCATATATCGCCATGCCACATTTCCTTCCCATATAGATTCCTTGCATAGATAGGCAGGTGTTCACAAAATGGCTGCCACAAGGCTAAGATGGCGTCATCTTCCTAAGGGAAGTTCTCAAGATTCCTCGAAGTCGACCCCCTGGGCTGCCTTTTTTCTACAGAAGAAATATGATGATAGGTGTTATATTTGACATAAGGTGAAGCCCAAAATCTACTTTCCCTGAGTTCAGCCTGCAGTGTAAAGCATGGAGGTACCTCTTACAGCCGGGATTTATGAGCGACTCCCCAGGACGCCTCTTCTTCACCTGTGCTGACGATCCCCCATAACCTTTCTTTCGTGCATTCATATCTGTGAACACATAACATTGTAAAGCAAAAACCTTTGCCGTTTCCTTAATATATATATATTTTTCCACATTTTCACCCACCAGGAATAAGGAGCGGATGTTTTTTCTGCGATTGCTTAGCTGGGCTGACAGATGTAGCAGCGCTGTCCTCTCGTTCTGAAAAAAGAAGAAAAAAACCCCAAACAAATGGAGTTTACAAATAATGACATCACAGCTTTTCCTCCAGAGCAGCATTCATAATTCTGATGTACACACTGCACCTTCCAGAACACACACCATCAAATAAGTCTCTTGACCAGCAGGGGGCACACACTGACATACCTCAGCTGGACAGCAAACCAGAAACTAGTGGAATTATGAATGCCGCTCCGGATGTGACTTGAGTAGACTTATCTATCTATACCTTTAAGAAGCGCCTCTAAACTCGTCACACGATCCGACAAATCAAATAACACCTCCTGCACCAGTGCTCGCGCCTCAGAGATTGGAGCCTTTAAGAGGTCCAGAGAAACCTTCCTAGAGTCCACCTGGAAGGACAAGCTTGCGATGCTGCCCTGGAGCTCCAGAACCGGAGCGCTGCTCTGGAATTTCTCACTGTATGGAGACACGAGATGTGGGGGAAATACATTTAGGGCCACATATTGGGATCCATTATAGGAACTTTTCATACTAAAGACGACAACATGGATCCCGGAATTGCTTCCACTCTGAAAAACAGTCACAATTTTACAGCACCAAAATCCACAAAACAACAAGTCCAAAACCAGTGAAGTCCGACTCCCAAAATACAGAGCCAGTCACAGAGATCCCCCAGAAAAAGCTCCAAACTTAACGACTAAGCTCCTGCCAACCACCAAGACTGCACCAACCACCAAGCCTCAATACAGTACTACCACCAAGACTGCACCAACCACCAAATCTCAATACAGTACTACCACCAAGAGTGCACTAACCACAAAGCCTCAATACAGTACTATCACCAAGACTGCACCAACCACCAAGCCTCAATACAGTACTACCACCAAGCCTCAATACAGTACTACCACCAAGACTGAACCAACCACAAAGCCTCAATACAGTACTATCACCAAGACTGCAGCAACCACCAAGCCTCAATACAGTACTACCACCAAGACTGCACCAACCACCAAGCCTCAATAAAAGTACTACCACCAAACCTTAATAAAGTACTACCCCCAAGACTGCACCAACCACCAAGCCTCAATAAAGTACTACCACCAAAACTGCACCAAGCCTCAATAAAGTACTACCACCAAGACTGCACCAACCACCAAGCCTCAATAAAAGTACTACCACCAAGACTGCACCAACCACCAAGCCTCAATAAAGTACTACCACCAAGACTGCACCAAGCACCAAGCCTCAATACAGTACTATCACCAAGACTGCACCAACCACCAAGCCTCAATACAGTACCATCACCAAGACTGCACCAACCACCAAGCCTCAATAAAAGTACTACCACCAAACCTCAATAAAGTACTACCCCCAAGACTGCACCAACCACCAAGCGTCAATAAAGTACTACCACCAAGACTGCACCAAGCCTCAATAAAGTACTACCACCAAAACTGCACCAAGCCTCAATAAAGTACTACCACCAAGACTGCACCAACCACCAAGCCTCAATAAAAGTACTACCACCAAGACTGCACCAACCACCAAGCCTCAATAAAGTACTACCACCAAGACTGCACCAACCACCAAGCCTCAATAAAGTACTACCACCAAGACTGCACCAACCACCAAGCCTCAATAAAGTACTACCACCAAGACTGCACCAACCACCAAGCCTCAATACAGTACTACCACCAAGCCTCAATACAGTACTACCACCAAGACTGCACCAACCACCAAGCCTCGATAAATTACTACCACCAAGACTGCATTAACCCTCAATAAAGTACTACCACCAAGACTGCACCAACCACTAAGCCTCAATACAGTACTATCACCAAGACTGCACCAACCACCAAGCCTCAATACAGTACCATCACCAAGACTGCACCAACCACCAAGCCTCAATAAAAGTACTACCACCAAACCTCAATAAAGTACTACCCCCAAGACTGCACCAACCACCAAGCCTCAATAAAGTACTACCACCAAGACTGCACCAAGCCTCAATAAAGTACTACCACCAAAACTGCACCAAGCCTCAATAAAGTACTACCACCAAGACTGCACCAACCACCAAGCCTCAATAAAAGTACTACCACCAAGACTGCACCAACCACCAAGCCTCAATAAAGTACTACCACCAAGACTGCACCAACCACCAAGCCTCAATACAGTACTACCAACCACCAAGCCTCAATACAGTACTACCACCAAGACTGCACCAACCACCAAGCCTCAATACAGTACTACTACCAAGTCTCAATACAATACTACCACCAAGACTGCACCAACCACCAAGCCTCAATACAGTACTATCACCAAGACTGCACCAACCACCAAGCCTCAATACAGTACTATCACCAAGACTGCACCAACCCTCAATAAAAGTACTACCAAACCTCAATAAAGTACTACCACCAAGACTGCACCAACCACCAAGCCTCAATAAAGTACTACCACCAAGACTGCACCAAGCACCAAGCCTCAATAAAAGTACTACCACAAAGACTGCACCAACCACCAAGCCTCAATAAAAGTACTACCACCAAGACTGCACCAACCACCAAGCCTCAATAAAGTACTACCACCAAGACTGCACCAACCACCAAGCCTCGATAAAGTACTACCACCAAGACTGCACCAACCACCAAGCCTCAATAAAGTACTACCACCAAGACTGCACCAACCACCAAGCCTCGATAAATTACTACCACCAAGACTGCATTAACCCTCAATAAAGTACTACCACCAAGACTGCACCAACCACTAAGCCTCAATACAGTACTATCACCAAGACTGCACGAACCACCATACCCGAATACAGTACTATCACCAAGACTGCACCAACCACCAAGCCTCAATAAAAGTACTACCACCAAACCTCAATAAAGTACTACCACCAAGACTGCACCAAGCACCAAGCCTCAATAAAGTACTACCACCAAGACTGCACCAACCACCAAGCCTCAATAAAGTACTACCACCAAGACTGCACCAACCACCAAGCCTCAATAAAGTACTACCACCAAGACTGCACCAACCACCAAGCCTCAATACAGTACTACCACCAACCACCAAGCCTCAATACAGTACTACCACCAAGACTGCACCAACCACCAAGCCTCAATACAGTACTACTACCAAGTCTCAATACAATACTACCACCAAGACTGCACCAACCACCAAGCCTCAATACAGTACTATCACCAAGACTGCACCAACCACCAAGCCTCAATACAGTACTATCACCAAGACTGCACCAACCCTCAATAAAAGTACTACCAAACCTCAATAAAGTACTACCACCAAGACTGCACCAACCACCAAGCCTCAATAAAGTACTACCACCAAGACTGCACCAAGCACCAAGCCTCAATAAAAGTACTACCACCAAGACTGCACCAAGCACCAAGCCTCAATAAAAGTATTACCACAAAGACTGCACCAACCACCAAGCCTCAATAAAAGTACTACCACCAAGACTGCACCAACCACCAAGCCTCGATAAAGTACTACCACCAAGACTGCACCAACCACCAAGCCTCAATAAAGTACTACCACCAAGACTGCACCAACCACCAAGCCTCGATAAATTACTACCACCAAGACTGCATTAACCCTCAATAAAGTACTACCACCAAGACTGCACCAACCACTAAGCCTCA
>NC_134361.1:213447473-213527473 GCF_048569485.1 Anomaloglossus baeobatrachus | reverse complement strand
ATAGCTAGATTTCTGAACACCTATCCTGCCTAGTTTTGCAGGTTTGCCATTCAGGAGTTTGGGAAAGCTGGTTGAAAACCCTTTCTTATTCAGCCGGCAGATGTACCACTCAGGAGTCTGGGAAATCTGTCTGACAACCCGTATATCTGCATTATTGTTCCCATAACAGTTGTCACTCAGATTTCCTAGATTCCTGAATGACCATTTTCCTTAGTTTTACTCTGACACACCCTTCGCTTCTTCATAGCTATATCTGACAACCATTATTGCTCCAATAATTTAGCTGTGAGCATACCTAGATGTCTCCTATCCTGCCTAGTTTTGCAGGTTTGCCAGTCAGGAGTTTGGGAAAGCTGGTTGACAACCCGTATATCTCCATTATTGCTCCCATAACGGTTGTCACTCACCTTTCCTAGCTTCCTGAACGGCCATTCTCCTTACTTTTGCTCTGATACAGCCCTTGCTTCTTCATATCTATTTCTGACAACCATTATTGCTCCAATAATTTGGTTGTCAGTTGTCAGCATACCTAGATGTCTGAACACCTATCCTGCCTAGTTTTGCAGGTTTGCCATTCAGGAGTTTGGGAAAGCTGGTTGAAAGCCCTTTCTTATTCAGCCGGCAGACGTACCACTCAGGAGTCTGGGAAATCTGCCTGACAACCCGTATATCTGCATTATTGTTCCCATAACAGTTGTCACTCAGCTTTCCTAGATTCCTGAATGACCACTTTACTTAGTTTTACTCTGACACACCCTTTGCTTCTTCATAGCTATATCTGACAACCATTATTGCTCCGATAATTTTGTTGTCAGTTGTCAGCATACCTAGATGTCTTCTATCCCGCCTAGTTTTGCAGGTTTGCCATTCAGGAGTCTGGAAAAGCTTGTTGACAACCCGTATATCTCCATTATTGCTCCCATAACGGTTGTCACTCAGCTTTCCTAGATTCCTGAACGGCCATTCTCCTGACTTTTGCTCTGATACAGCCCTTTCTTCTTCATATCTATACCTGACAACCATTATTCCTCCAATAATTTGGTTGTCAGTTGTCAGCATAGCTAGATTTCTGAACACCTATCCTGCCTAGTTTTGCAGGTTTGCCATTCAGGAGTTTGGGAAAGCTGGTTGAAAACCCTTTCTTATTCAGCCGGCAGATGTACCACTCAGGAGTCTGGGAAATCTGTCTGACAACCCGTATATCTGCATTATTGTTCCCATAACAGTTGTCACTCAGATTTCCTAGATTCCTGAATGACCATTTTCCTTAGTTTTACTCTGACACACCCTTCGCTTCTTCATAGCTATATCTGACAACCATTATTGCTCCGATAATTTTGTTGTCAGCATATCTAGATGTCTCCTATCCCGCCTAGTTTTGCCATTCAGGAGTCTGGAAAAGCTTGTTGACAACCCGTATATCTCCATTATTACTCCCATAATGGTTGTCACTCAGCTTTCCTAGATTCCTGAACGGCCATTCTCCTTACTTTTGCTCTGATACAGCCCTTTCTTCTTCATATCTATATCTGACAACCATTATTGCTCCAAGAATTTGGTTGTCAGTTGTCAGCATAGCTAGATTTCTGAACACCTATCCTGCCTAGTTTTGCAGGTTTGCCATTCAGGAGTTTGGGAAAGCTGGTTGAAAACCCTTTCTTATTCAGCCTGCAGACGTACCACGCAGGAGTCTGGGAAATCTGTCTGACAACCCGTATATCTCCATTATTGCTCCCATAACAGTTGTCACTCAGCTTTCCTAGATTCCTGAATGACCATTTTACTTAGTTTTACTCTGACACACCCTTTGCTTCTTCATAGCTATATCTGACAACCATTATTGCTGCGATAATTTGGTTGTCAGTTGTCATCATATCTAGTCTGGGAAATCTGTCTGACAACCCGTATATCTCCATTATTGCTCCCATAACGGTTGTCACTCAGCTTTCCTAGATTCCTGAACGGCCATTCTCCTTACTTTTGCTCTGATTCGTCCTTTGCTTCTTCACATCTATATCTGACAACCATTATTGCTCCAATAATTTGGTTGTCAGTTGTCAGCATACCTAGATTTCTGATAAGGTATCCTGCCTAGTTTTGCAGGTTTGCCATTCAGGAGTCTGGGAAAGCTGGTTGACAACCCTTCTTGTTCTCAGTTTGTCAAGGATTAGGCCGTTCCGCCACCACGCCTTAATTCACAGCTAATTAGGGGCACCCAAAGGCGCTAGATGATGGGGCGCCCGTGTACCTCTCTTTTCAGCGCTTTCTTAAATTTCAGTGGTCACACCCCATCACCTCTCCGCACGGGACCATTAATGATGGAAACCGTGACTGGGGCTTTTAAGGAGTTACCCTTTCAAATTGATAACCGTGTCCTCTGCTTGTTTCGGCAGGCCCCTCATGGTGACAGAAGACCCCTGCCATGGACACCCTATTACCCCGGCTCCTCTCCCCGTTGCCGGACGAGGTGCAGGAAAGCGTCGCCCTGCTGATGGGCGAAGTTCAGACTCAATGTGAAGAATTGGTCGAAGCTTTGATAAAGGATCCTCGGTGTGACCGGTACCTGGCCGCCCTGTGCCAATTCCTGCACACCGCCAACATTCGGTAAGTGGGGGAGCGTAATAATACCGCCATGTGGTGCTTACATGAAAGTGCCGTATGGTGACTAATGGAGCTGGAGCAAAGTATACACCATTGGGTCATAAGTGAAGCCAATCCTCGACTATAACAATCATAACAGGACGGTATTCTTCACATTTTGCTAGAATTGCCTCTCGCTCAATGCCAGGCAGCTGCCGTTCAGCGCACACATTTATGTATTCTTCCAGGGTGCAGGCAGCCGGACATCTCTGATCCCGCACACTTGGCACCATTAGGCGAGTCGTACAGAGGACATTAGAGGCTTTAACGCAGATTGTCCTCCAGATACGCAGATCAAACAATCTGCGGCTGAAGTGTACTCAGGGTGGAGGGTGACTCCGCTGCGGCACCGGACCTTTCGATGGGGATCACGGCATAATAGCGAGGCTGAACATAAGATATCCGCAGGGTAAACACATCCCTTAAGAAGCATGACAGATCCTGGGCAACCGAGCCGAAAATACATTGTAGCTTAAATAACAATCGCGGTCGAGCAAACACGTGCGGCCAATGGGAAAAATGTCAGCCAGGTCGTGTTCACCCACCGCTAACTGGTGGCCTCAATGGTAGGGGGAGGACGGGTCATCACTATCTGTCCATTATGCCAAGGAACTGCAGGAGCTGCATTCACCAAAAACCGGGAGATAGTCTGAACTCGGGTTTCTCCATCAGCCCCATCACCCCCCGAGGGATAAAGTCCGGCCCCATCTTCCCCCGGGGGATAACATCTGGCCCCATCACCTCCCCTGAGGGATAATATCTGGCCCCATCACTCCTCGGGGATAATATCTTGCCCCATCACCCCTCGGGGGATAATATCTGGCCCCATCACCTCCCGAGGGATGATATCTGACCCCATCACCTCCCGAGGGATAATATCTGACCCCATCACCTCCCGAGGGATAATATCTGACCCCATCACCTCCCGGGGGATAATATCTGGCCCCATCACCTCCCGGGGGATAATATCTGGCCCCATTACCTCCCGGGGGATAATATCTGGCCCCATCACCTCCCGGGGGATAATATCTGGCCCCATCACCTCCCGGGGGATAATATCTGGCCCCATCACCTCCCGGGGGATAATATCTGGCCCCATCACTCCTCGGGGATAATATCTGGCCCCATCACCCCTCGGGGGATAATATCTGGCCCCATCACCCCCCGGGGGATAATATCTGGCTCCATCACCTCCCGGGGGATAATATCTGGCTCCACCACCCCCCGGGGGATAATATCTGGCCCCATCACCTCCTGGGGGATAATATCCAACCCCATCACCCCCCGGGGGATAACATCTGGCCCCATCACTCCTCGGGGGATAACATCTGGCTCCATCACCTCCCGGGGGATAATATCTGGCCCCATCACCCCCCGGGGGATAATATCTGGCTCCATCACCTCCCGGGGGATAATATCTGGCTCCACCACCCCCCGGGGGATAATATCTGGCCCCATCACCTCCTGGGGGATAATATCCAACCCCATCACCCCCCGGGGGATAACATCTGGCCCCATCACTCCTCGGGGGATAACATCTGGCTCCATCACCTCCCGGGGGATAATATCTGGCTCCACCACCCCCCGGGGGATAATATCTGGCCCCATCACCCCCGGGGGATAATATCTGGCCCCATTATTCCCCGGGGGATAATATCTGGCCCCATCACCCCCGGGGGATAATATCCAACCCCATCACCCCCCGGGGGATAATATCCAACCCCATCACCCCCCCGGGGATAATATCTGGCCCCATCACCCCCCAGGGGATAATATCTGGCCCCATCACCCCCCCGGGGATAATATCTGGCCCCATCACCCCCCAGGGGATAATATCTGGCCCCATCACCCCCCCTGGGATAATATCTGGCCCCATGACCCCCCCCGGGGGATAATATCTGGCCCCATTATTCCCCCGGGGATAATATCTGGCCCCATCACCTCCTGGGGGATAATATCCAACCCCATCACCCCCCCGGGGGATAATATCTGGCCCCATCACCCCCTGGGGGATAACATCTGGCCCATCACCCCCAGGGGATAATATCTAGCCCCATCACCCCCCCTTGGTGTATAATATCTGGCCCCATCACCCCCCGATGTATAACATCCAGCTCCATTACCCTCCCCCCAGTGTATAATATCTGGCTTCATCAACCCCCACTGTTTAATATTTGGCCTCATTGCCCCCGTATATAGCATCCGGCCCCATGACCCTCTCCTCCTCAATGTATAACATCTGGCCCTATATTAATGTCTATGGATGTAGATGAGGACAGAGAAGCCCCCGGAGGTGGATGTGGGGGGCACATACTTTTCTCCATATTAATGTCTATGGATGTGGATGAGCACAGAGAAGCCCCCGGAGGTGGATGTGGGGGGCACATACTTTTCTGCATATTAATGTCTATGGGTGTAGATGAGGACAGAGAAGCCCCCGGAGGTGGATGTGGGGGGCACATACTTTTCTGCATATTAATGTCTATGGGTGTAGATGAGGACAGAGAAGCCCCCGGAGGTGGATGTGGGGGGCACATACTTTTCTCCATATTAATGTCTATGGATGTGGATGAGCACAGAGAAGCCCCCGGAGGTGGATGTGGGGGGCACATACTTTTCTGCATATTAATGTCTATGAGTGTAGATGAGGACAGAGAAGCCCCCGGAGGTGGATGTGGGGGGCACATACTTTTCTGCATATTAATGTCTATGGGTGTAGATGAGGACAGAGAAGCCCCCGGAGGTGGATGTGGGGGGCACATACTTTTCTCCATATTAATGTCTACGGGTGTAGATGAGCACAGAGAAGCCCCCGGAGGTGGATGTGGGGGGGGGGGCACATACTTTCTCCTTTATATTGGCAGTGGTGGGACGGTGAGTTGCAGAGTACCCCCCATTATAGTCGGGGGTCCCCTGTGTCCCCTCTTTTCAGGTGTGATTGTGCTGGATATCCTCGGCGTCGTCTTGTTTACATGTCCGCCGTCGCCTGTGTAATCCCCGCGGCTTCACATTTGCTGGCTCCTTTCCATTCCTGGCTCCACACGTCTCCGCTTTGCTTACACAGTGTTACCCCAGTAACTGGCGAGCAGCGCTGGCTTCATGTTGTTTACCAAGAGCCTCTCCTGCCTGCACCGCCATGGAGAGGTGACCGAGGCCATCCACCCGCCTACAGCCCTGATTATAGGGGCACCCCTGCACTCAGCGCTAGGTGATAGAGAGGGGTGATACCGGGACCCCCAAGTACCACTGATTCCATCCCCAATCACACCATAGAAGCACCTCCAGAGTAAGATCTGCTGTGTGCTCACTGTATGGCAGTATTATACAGGCATATACCACACTGTATGGCGGTATTATACAGGCATATACCACACTGTAGGTGGTATTATACAGGCATTTCTTCAGCGCTCTATTGGGAGACCCAGACGATTGGGGTATAGCTACTGCCTCCGGAGGCCACACAAAGCACTACACCAAAAAGTGCAAGGCCCCTCCCCTTCTGGCTATACCCCCCCGTGGTATCACGGGTTCTCCGGTTTTCAAGCTTTGTGCGAAGGAGGTCAGACATCCATACATAGCTCCACAGATTTTAGTCAGCAGTAGCTGCTGACTATTTCGGATGGAAGAAAAGAGGGCCCCTTATAGGGCCCCCAGCATGCTCCCTTCTCACCCGTGGATGGTGTTGTACGGTTGAGGTACCTATTGCTGGTACAGAGGCTGGAGCCCCACATGCTGCTTTCCTTCCACATCCCCTTGTAGGGCTCTGTGGAAGTGGGATCCTGCCGGCCTCTCAGCTCTGACGCCGGGCTCCATCCACAGACCCAGTTGAACCTGATGGATTCGGAGCATGAGTACAATCAGGGACATGGCCCTGCATCATACAGGTACTCTGTGTCCCCGGCAGGCACAGACACACTCCGGGCTGGCTGGGTGTTGTAGTGCGCCGGGGACCGTAACGTTGGAGTTAGTGTTCCTACAGTTTACTGGGGGACTTTGTGTTGTGGGAACGCAGCGCCGACCCCCACTGGATCGGGCGGCGCTGCTGTGACTTGTGGTGCGCCGGGGACATGCCGACCGCGCTTTTACGGCGGCGGCGTTTATAACTTTAGTCCCCGGCTTTTTGCGGCCTAGTAGTGATGGGTAGCTCCTGAACGAGCCGGCTCTAAGAGCCGGCTCTTTATAGTGAATCATATGAGTCGGCTCCTGGCAGGGAGCCAATTGAAATGTAAACGGCTCTTTGCCAGTTACGTTCCACAGTCAGTCCCCTCTTGCCCCGCCCCTCTCGGCCCCTCCCTCCCGGCAGTAGTCACTCTGATCTTATCCAGGAGACTGAGAATGCATGCTCCTCCTGCTGCCGCACATAGCACTGACTCACAGCCCCGCCCCCTCCAATCTGTGACAAGCAAGCAGCAGTCAGGCACTTTATTAAAGGAACACTGACATCTGGATTTAGCCTGATTATAGTTATTTACCGCCAGTTTGTAAATCCTCGCTGGGCGAGGGAGAAACAGCGGATGTAAATGTGCGTCCCTTGTTCTCTCCCATTCACTTGAATGGAAGAGAACAAATGATCCGCGATGCTGGATTGAGCATCACTGGATCGCAGGCTCGGGGGCTGCAGCGACTGTGTATATGCACCATTAGCTAGTGCAGCTTGGAATGGTTCTGTTGTTGCTGGTATGTGAATAACCTCCCAGCAGCCCCTGTTACATGATAGCAGTGCCAATCTGAGGGACAACTTCATGCACAGAACTAGTCCTATACAAGGCAGTGCAGCCTCTCACATCACATCCGAATTTGCATACAATTGCCAGTAGTGTTGAGCTAATTGAATTGCACTTGTTTGATTTCTGCACTTTTTTTTTATCAAACATTGTGTTTGTTAAAGTTTTTACAGCAAATAATACAAAATCTGGTTATTCTGGAAACTATTCTGTTTTATGTCATAAATTGGCACATGTGTAGATTTTTACTAAAAGGTATACAATCATGGGTTAAAACATACCAGAATTGGGCTTCAAATTTAAAGCCAAAGGTAACAGGAAATGAAGAGCCGTTTTCGGAGCCAAAAGAGCCGGCTCACCAAAAAATTGCATTTTACCCATCACTACGGCCTAGCTCCGCTTCGTTCCCGCCCCCACCCTGTCAATCAGGGTAGGGGAGAGACGCTGTTTCGCAGCAGCGACGAGGGCTGGAGCCTGATTTACATGCTCCAGCCCTCTCACTAGGCACAGAGGGAAGCAGGCTTCCCGCTCTTAGCCAGGAACGCCCAGGGCCCGCCCCCCTTCCTCTCCCAGGACGCCGGCAGCCATTACATGCAGTCTGGCTGGAGGAAGGACGCAAGGCTCTGGGAGACCTGGACTAGGGGGCTTTTGGCGACCACACACCCGCTCTTAAGCGGGCGGTAAGCGGCATTTCAGCTGGCCCCTCTAGTGCCTCAGTGTGTATTGGTGTACTGTGTCACCAGATATATATATTTAGTTATTTTTTGCACTGTGAGGTCGCTTCCTGGCTGGATACCCCAGATCGCTCTGAGGAGGCAGCAACATGTCATCCACAAAACGCAAGGCTGCCAAGGCTAGGGCTGTGTACACTGCGTGTGCTGCATGTGGGGCTGCTCTACCAGCAGGCTCCAATGACCCCCATTGTGTGCAATGCTCCGATCCGGTGCTGCTTCGCCAGCCGGAGTCCAGAGGGGTAGTGACCCAGGCTGAGACGCTTGTAAGTTCTGCCCCGGCGCCAGGGACAGACTTTGCAGTTTTTGCTGATAGAATGTCTGTGACTATGACAAAAATCCTTGAAACTTTGCAATCCATGTCTGGGGCTCAGTCTTTGGACTCGGCGAGGCCTCTGTCCTCTGGCCCCCCTCAGCTGGATCCAATCCAGACTACAAGGGGGTCCCCGGCTTCACAAGCTGAGGATTATGACTCAGATGATAGCCCCAGCCACCCTAAGCGAGCTCGCTGGGAAAGACCCTCAACGTCATCACACTGCTCAGGGTCTCAGCGCAATCAGTCTCCCTGTGAGGTGTCTGAAGAGAGTGATCAGGAATCCACTCCTGGAACCCCTCTCAACCTGGATACCCCGGATGGGGACGCCATGGTAAACGACCTCATCTCAGCCATCAATAGGCTGTTGGATATTTCTCCCCCAGCCCCTTCAGCAGAAGAGGCAGCGGCAGAGCAGGAGAAGTTTCGTTTTCTCTATCCCAAGCGTAAATTGAGTGCTTTGTTGGATCACTCTGACTTCAGAGAATCAATCCAGAAACACGACGCTCACCCAGAAAGACGTTTCTCTAAACGATCTAAAGATACGCGTTTCCCTTTCCCCCCTGAGGTGGTCAAGCGCTGGACACAGTGTCCAAAGGTAGACCCCCCGATTTCCAAACTTGCAGCTAGATCCATAGTTGCAGTGGAGGATGGCGCTTCACTTAAAGATGCCAATGACAGACAGATGGACCTTTGGTTAAAATCTGTCTATGAAGCTATCGGCGCGTCGTTTGCTCCAGCATTCGCAGCCGTATGGGCTCTCCAGGCTATTTCAGCTGGTTTAGCAAAAGTGGATGCTATCATACATCCAGCAGTGCCACAAGTGGCGTCCCTTACCTCGCAGATGTCTGCGTTTGCGTCTTACGCTATCAATGCGGTCCTAGAATCTACCAGCCGCACCTCAATGGCGTCCGCCAATTCGGTAGTTTTGCGCAGAGCCTTGTGGTTAAGGGACTGGAAGGCAGATGCTGGTTCCAAAAAATGTTTAACCAGCCTGCCTTTATCTAGAGATAGACTGTTTGGCGAGCCATTGGCTGACATCATTAAGCAGTCCAAGGGTAAAGACTCTTCTTTATCCCAGCCCAGAACAAGCAAACCTCAGCAGAAAAAGTGGCAGCAGAGGTTTCAGTCCTTTCGAGGTTCGGGCAAGACACCATTTACCTCGTCCAAAGGGTCTCAGAGGACGCAAAGAAACTCAGATTCCTGGCGGGCTCACGCACGCCCCAAGAAAGCAAATGGAGGAACCGCTTCCAAAGCGGCTACCTCATGACTTCCAGCCCCCTTTCGCCGAATCTCCGGTCGGGGGCAGGCTCTCCCGCTTTTGCGACATTTGGCTGTCACAGGTCAAGGACCGGTGGGTGACAGACATTTTGTCTCGCGGGTACAGAATCGAGTTCAGTTCTCGTCCTCCAGCCCGATTCTTCAGAACCTCCCCACATCCAGACCGAGCAGATGCTCTGCGGCAGGCGGTGGACTCCCTAAGAGCGGAAGGAGTAGTGGTTCCTGTACCGCCTCAGGAACAAGGGCGAGGGTTTTACTCCAATCTCTTTGTGGTTCCAAAAAAGGACGGCTCGTTCCGTCCTGTTCTGGATCTAAAGCTGCTCAACAAACATGTGCACGCCAGACGGTTCCGGATGGAAACCCTCCGCTCTGTCGTTGCCTCAATGTCTCAAGGAGACTTCCTTGCCTCAATAGACATCAAAGATGCTTATCTCCACGTGCCAATTGCTACAGAACATCAACGTTTTCTACGTTTTGTGATAGGAGACGACCATCTTCAGTTCGTAGCTCTGCCATTCGGTCTGGCGACAGCCCCACGGGTCTTCACCAAGGTCATGGCGGCAGTGGTAGCGGTCTTGCACTCTCAGGGACACTCGGTGATCCCTTACCTAGACGATCTACTGGTCAAGGCACCCTCTCAAGAGACATGCCAACTCAGCCTGAATGCTACGCTGGAGACTCTACAGTCTTTCGGATGGATCATCAACTTTCCAAAGTCGATCCTGTCACCGACCCAATCACTCACGTATCTTGGCATGGAGTTCCATACTCTAGCAGCGATAGTGAAGCTTCCGCTGAACAAACAGCGATCACTACAAACAGGGGTGCAATCTCTCCTTCAGGGTCAGTCGCACCCCTTGCGGCGCCTCATGCACTTCCTAGGGAAGATGGTGGCAGCCATGGAAGCAGTTCCATTTGCGCAGTTTCATCTGCGCCCACTTCAATGGGACATTCTCCGCCAATGGGACGGAAAGTCAACGTCACTAGACAGGAAAGTCTCCCTTTCCCAGACGGCCAAGGACTCTCTACAATGGTGGCTCCTTCCCACCTCATTGTCTCAGGGAAGATCCTTCCTGCCCCCATCCTGGGCAGTGGTCACGACAGATGCGAGTCTGTCAGGGTGGGGAGCAGTTTTTCTCCACCACAGGACTCGGGGAACGTGGACTCCGCAGGAGTCCACCCTTCAGATCAATGTTCTGGAAATCAGGGCAGTGTATCTTGCCCTACTAGCCTTCCAACAGTGGCTGGAAGGAAAGCAGATCCGAATCCAGTCGGACAACTCCACAGCGGTGGCATACATCAACCACCAAGGAGGGACGCGCAGTCGGCAAGCCTTCCAAGAAGTCCGGCGCATTCTAATGTGGGTGGAAGACACAGCATCCACCATATCCGCGGTTCACATCCCAGGCGTCGAAAACTGGGAAGCAGACTTCCTCAGTCGCCAGGGCATGGACGCAGGGGAATGGTCCCTTCACCCGGACGCGTTTCAGGAAATCTGTCGCCGCTGGGGAGTGCCGGACGTCGACCTAATGGCGTCCCGGCACAACAACAAGGTCCCGGCATTTATGGCGAGGTCGCGCGATCAAAGAGCTCTGGCGGCAGACGCCTTAGTACAAGATTGGTCGCAGTTCCGGCTCCCATACGTATTCCCGCCTCTGGCACTCTTGCCCAGAGTCTTACGCAAGATCAGATCCGATTGCAGCCGCGTCATACTCGTCGCCCCAGACTGGCCGAGGAGATCGTGGTATCCGGATCTGTGGCATCTCACGGTCGGCCGACCGTGGTCACTTCCAGACAGACCAGACTTACTGTCCCAAGGGCCGTTTTTCCATCAGAATTCTGCGGCCCTGAACCTGACTGTGTGGCCATTGAGTCCTGGATCCTAGCGTCTGCAGGATTATCCCAAGGAGTTGTAGCCACAATGAGACAGGCTAGAAAGTCGACTTCTGCTAAGATCTACCACAGAACGTGGAAGATTTTCTTATCCTGGTGTTCCGCTCAGGGAGTGTCTCCCTGGCCATTTGCATTGCCCACTTTTCTTTCTTTCCTGCAATCGGGGTTAGAAAAGGGCTTGTCGCTCAGCTCCCTTAAAGGGCAAGTATCGGCAATATCCGTGTTTTTTCAGAAGCGTCTAGCACGTCTTCCTAAGGTGCGCACGTTCCTGCAGGGGGTCTGTCATATTGTGCCCCCGTACAGGCGGCCGTTAGATCCATGGGATCTGAACAGGGTACTAGTTGCTCTCCAGAAGCCGCCTTTCGAGCCTCTGAAGGAAGTTTCCTTTTCTCGCCTGTCACAGAAAGTGGCGTTTCTTGTTGCGATCACATCGCTTCGGCGAGTGTCGGAGCTGGCAGCTCTGTCATCCAAGGCTCCCTTCCTGGTGTTCCACCAGGACAAGGTAGTGCTGCGCCCCATTCCGGAGTTTCTCCCTAAGGTCGTCTCCTCGTTTCATCTTAATCAGGATATCTCCTTGCCTTCCTTTTGTCCTCATCTGGTTCACCGGTATGAAAAGGACTTACGTTTGCTGGATCTGGTGAGAGCACTCAGAATCTACATTTCCCGCACGGCGCCCATGCGCCGTTCCGATGCACTTTTTGTCCTTGTCGCTGGTCCGCGCAAGGGGTTGCAGGCTTCTAAAGCCACCCTGGCTCGATGGATCAAAGAACCAATTCTAGAGGCCTACCGTTCTGCGGGGCTTCCGGTTCCTTCAGGGCTAAAAGCCCACTCAACCAGAGCCGTGGGTGCGTCCTGGGCATTACGACACCAGGCTTCGGCTCAACAAGTGTGCCAGGCAGCTACCTGGTCCAGTCTGCACACTTTCACCAAGCATTATCAGGTGCATACCTATGCTTCGGCGGATGCCAGCTTAGGTAGAAGAGTCCTGCAGGCGGCAGTGACACCCCCGTAGGGGAGGGCTGTTTTGCAGCTCTAACATGAGGTATTTCTTTACCCACCCAGGGACTGCTTTTGGACGTCCCAATCGTCTGGGTCTCCCAATAGAGCGCTGAAGAAGAAGGGAATTTTGTTACTTACCGTAAATTCCTTTTCTTCTAGCTCTTATTGGGAGACCCAGCACCCGCCCTGTTGTCCTTCGGGATTTTTTTGTTGTTTGCGGGTACACATGTTGTTCATGTTGAACGGTTTTTCAGTTCTCCGATGTTACTCGGAGTTAATTTGTTTAAACCAGTTATTGGCTTCCTCCTTCTTGCTTTGGCACTAAAACTGGAGAACCCGTGATACCACGGGGGGGTATAGCCAGAAGGGGAGGGGCCTTGCACTTTTTGGTGTAGTGCTTTGTGTGGCCTCCGGAGGCAGTAGCTATACCCCAATCGTCTGGGTCTCCCAATAAGAGCTAGAAGAAAAGGAATTTACGGTAAGTAACAAAATTCCCTTCTTACCACACTACATGGCGGTATTATACAGGAATATACCACACTGTAGGTGGTATTATACAGGCATTTACCACACTACATGGCGGTATTATACAGGTATATACCGCACTGTATGGTGGTATTATACAGATATATACCACACTGCATGGTGGTATTATACAGGCATATACCACACTGCATGGTGGTATTATACAGGCATATACCACACTGCATGGCGGTATTATACAGGCCTATACCACACTGCATGGCGGTTTTATACAGGCATATACCGCACGGTATGGTGGTATTATACAGGCTCAAATTGGACTGTATTGCGCTATTAATACAGGCATTTACCGCACTTTATGGGGTTTCTATTTAGTTTTGCGGTTCCCGATGTTATATGACTCCTGTCATTGCAGGCTCTGCAGTAATGTCGCCTACATTCTTGGCATGGTGGCGGAAGATCCCGGAGTTGCAGACATGTTGGTGAACCTGGCGGAAAGATCGACAGACTGGGACCTGCTGGGAGGACTGGGAACAATGCTGCTATGGGATGATGCAGAATCTGTGATGAACGCAGCTGGTGCCCTGGGAACACTGGTGAGAGATGAGCGGGTCTGCTGGAAGTGGTGCCATAGGAGGGTGGGTCCATAACAAGTTACACCCTGTATTATACTCCAGAGCTGCACTCACTATTCTGCTGGTGCAATCACTGTGTACATACATTACATTACTGATCCTGAGTTACATCCTGTATTATACTCCAGAGCTGCACTCACTATTCTGCTGGTGCAGTCACTGTGTACATACATTACATTACTGATCCTGAGTTACATCCTGTATTATACTCCAGAGCTGCACTCACTATTCTGCTGGTGCAGTCACTGTGTACATATATTACTGATCCTGAGTTACCTCCTGTATTATACTCAAGAGCTCCACTCACTATTCTGCTGCTGCAGTCACTGTGTATATACATTACATTACTGATCCTGAGTTACCTCCTGTATTATACTGCAGAGCTGCACTCACTATTCTGCTGGTACAGTCACTGTGTACATACATTACTGATCCTGAGTTACCTCCTGTATTATACTGCAGAGCGGCACTCACTATTCTGCTGGTGCAGTCACTGTGTACATACATTACATTACTGATCCTGAGTTACATCCTGTATTATACTCCAGAGCTGCACTCACTATTCTGCTGGTGCGTCTCATCAGGAGGCTCAGGTTTCGGGTACATTGTGGGCAGGTAGCGCCGCTCTTCAGTGATTTGTTGCAGCTTCTTCTTGCCTTTGCACCACAGTTGTGTAATGGCCGTTCCGCTGGTGAGCCGTGTGGGGGACGTGGGACGGAGACTGGACATTGATGACCGAGCTCCTGCCATTTCTTCCCGCAGGCGGAGAGCGGTCACGGCCGACATTGGCTCCTCTCCTCCACAGATTCTGACTTCATCATCGAGAACATCACCAAACTCCTGGATTCTCCCAATGACTGGACCTCCAGCAACTGCGCCCTGGTGCTCGCCCGCATCTCCATGTGCCAGGAGGGGTGCGCACGGCTCCTGGAGCATCCGAAATCTGACATGATATTACAGAAGATCATGGCATCGCTCCATGTGGATGAGGCTGGTGAGCGAGAGTGGAAAAGTCCAAACACTGATACTGCCCACATCAGAGGCGTCGCTGTGCCCCTTAGTGGTGCTGTATGTTCACGAAATAGAAATGAAGATGCTGGAAATGCTGTGACTCTGCTGCTGCTCACTCTTGTATCATCTTCATTGACCTCTATGGAGTACAGACTCGTAGAACTGTCAGACTGGGCCACACGTGCCATCAGCAGCCACGTTGTGTCGTCTGTCTGTTGCCACTGCTTCTAGGTTGATGCATCTTTTCTCTCTTAGGCTGTGGTCTAAATGCGGCTTTTACTCTCGGACGTTTGTGCGACACGGACAGAGGCAGGAGACGGGTGCTAGCTCTGCAGGAGGCCGACAACATGGTGAGTGTAAGGGCGACACTCCGCTGCCGTCCCCCGAGTGTCAGGGCGCCGCACGCCTGCCGTCCCCCGAGTGTCAGGGCGCCGCACGCCTGCCGTCCCCCGAGTGTCAGGGCGCCGCACGCCTGCCGTCCCCCGAGTGTCAGGGCGCCGCACGCCTGCCGTCCCCCGAGTGTCAGGGCGCCGCTCCCCTGCCGTCCCCCGAGTGTCAGGGCGCCGCTCCCCTGCCGTCCCCCGAGTGTCAGGGCGCCGCTCCCCTGCCGTCCCCCGAGTGTCAGGGCGCCGCTCCCCTGCCGTCCCCCGAGTGTCAGGGCGCCGCTCCCCTGCCGTCCCCCGAGTGTCAGGGCGCCGCTCCCCTGCCGTCCCCCGAGTGTCAGGGCGCCGCTCCCCTGCCGTCCCCCGAGTGTCAGGGCGCCGCTCCCCTGCCGTCCCCCGAGTGTCAGGGCGCAGCTCCCCTGCCGTCCCCCGAGTGTCAGGGCGCAGCTCCCCTGCCGTCCCCCGAGTGTCAGGGCGCCGCTCCCCTGCCGTCCCCCGAGTGTCAGGGCGCCGCTCCCCTGCCGTCCCCCGAGTGTCAGGTCGCCGCTCCCCTGCCGTCCCCCGAGTGTCAGGGCGCCGCTCCCCTGCCGTCCTCCGAGTGTCAGGGCGCCGCTCCCCTGCCGGAGGTCTTCATGTTGTCTGCCCCCTCAGGAGTAGATCGGCCGCTGTCACCTCTGGTAAAGTCACATTTTCCCCTGATAAGTCTAGATCTGCTCCCTGGAGGCGATGATGTCTGGAGGAGATGCCGGTGGAAGCAGGAACGCTTGCTTTGCCCTCACCTGCCTTGCCACTAGCCCAGCTGGCCACCAGCATGTCCTGAAGAGTTCGCACTTCCCGCAGCTCCTGGAGACGCTCTGCCACCTCCTGCAGTCCAGTGAGCAGGACTCCTGCTGGTTCGCTGCCATGTGAGTGCTTTGGTTTCCTTTGTTTTGCTGAAGGCACTTGGGTTTCACTTCACAAAGGCACCGACTCCACGACGCGGCCCTGGCACCAGCGCTGGCGCCAAAATCACACCGCCATTCTGCAAATGCTCAAAAGGTATAATTGCCGAGCCTCTGGGGTTTCCTCTATCAAAGTGGATTGGATGATTGTGATGCCACCTGTATAATACCGCACCCTCGGTATCAGCATCACTTGTGTAATATCGCACCCTCGGTATTAGCGCCACCTATATAATACTGCACCATTGATTTCAATGCCATGTGTATAATACTGCACCCTCATGATCAGTGCCACCTGTGTAATATCGCACCCTCTGTATCGGTATCATCTGTGTAATCACGCACCTTCGATATCAACCCCACCTGTGCAATATCGCACCTTTGGTATCGGTGTCACCTATGTAATATCGTACCCTCGGTATCAGTCCCACCTGTATAATACTGCACCCTTGGTATCGGTGTCACCTGTGTAATATCGTACTCTCAGTATCAGTGCCATCGGTATAATACCGCACTCTCGGTATCAGTCCCACCTGTATAATTCCGCACCCTCGGTATCAGTCCCACCTGTGTAATATTGCACCCTCAGTTTCAGTGCCACCTGTGTAATGTCGCACCCTCGGTATCAGCGTCACCTGTGTAATATCACACCCTCAGTTTCAGTGCCACCTGTGTAATATCGCACCCTCAGTTTCAGTGCCACCTGTGTAATATTGCACCCTAGGGATCAGCCCCACCTGTGCAATATTGCACCTTCGGTATCAGTCTCACCTGTATAATATTGCACCCTAGGTATCAGTCCCACCTGTATAATATTGCACCCTCGGTATCAGTGCAACCGGTATAATACCGCACCCTCGGTATCAGTCCCACCTGTTTAATATTGCAACCTTGAGATCAGCGCCACCTGTGTAATATCACACCCTCAGTTTCAGTGCCACCTCTATAACACCGCACCCTCGGTATCAGTCTCACCTGTGTAATATCGCACCCTCAGTATCAGCCCCACCTGTGTAATATCGCACCCTCGGTATCAGTCCCACCTGTGTAATATCGCACCCTCGGTATCAGTCCCACCTGTGTAATATCGCACCCTCGGTATCAGTCCCACCTGTGTAATATCGCACCCTCGCTATCAGTCCCACCTGTGTAATACTGCTATCTCAGTATCAGTCCCACCTGTGTAATATCGCACCCTCGGTATCAGTCCCACCTGTGTAATACTGCACCCTCAGTATCAGCCCCACCTGTGTAATATCGCACCCTCGGTATCAGTCTCACCTGTAATATCGCACCCTCGGTATCAGTCCCACCTGTGTAATATCGCACCCTCGGTATCAGTCCCACCTGTGTAATATCGCACCCTCGCTATCAGTCCCACCTGTGTAATACTGCTATCTCAGTATCAGTCCCACCTGTGTAATATCGCACCCTCGGTATCAGTCCCACCTGTGTAATACTGCACCCTCAGTATCAGCCCCACCTGTGTAATATCGCACCCTCGGTATCAGTCTCACCTGTAATATCGCACCCTCGGTATCAGTCCCACCTGTGTAATACCGCACCCTTGGTATCAGCCCCACCTGTGTAATATCGCACCCTTTGTATTGGTGCCACACGCTCATCTGGGTGAAGACGCTCACACATTACTTTCTCTTTCTAGAACTGTTAAGGGATTATCCAAGTTTCCTTCGGGGGTTGTGAGATTGCGGCAGCACCCAGCGCTGGAGGCCATGCTGAAAGTAAGTGTGCCGGCCCGGTGGTTAGTGCGGGATCAGACACACATGGCCGCCCCACACCTGTCCGTTTATATGATTCCGAGCTGCGAACGGGTGTGGCGCTGTTTTTTGCAAGAAGGCGGCCATGTTTAGCATCTAGCATTCTGCACCCAATAACTACAGGGAATATCCAGGAGAATCCCAGAAAAAGGGGGGCTCTCCAGGAAATACCGGTGTGTGGTGTTGGACTGAGCCCCAGGAGTGGAATATTGGGGTCTGTAAGTGTCATGGCTATGCTAGACCACCCCAAAAATGTGTCTGCAGAGCGGAGTAGAGTTACAGGACACTATTTTACCGCCTGCTGCCATTTTTCAAAGGAGTATGGCCCCATGGGTAATATGGGAACTAACGAGGCCTAAACATTAATCATCACATCTGCCAAAGATGGCCACCGCCCCCACCCCCCCCCCTCCGCTCAGTGCTGTCTCTCCGGAGAGACTCTGTATCTGACGTCTCTATGGAGACCCCCCCATAAATACTTCACTAGTAATAGTGCTGTCAGCCATGAGTTTTATGGTGGACTTGTTACCACGGAGACGATTGTCATGGATATTTCAGGAGAAAAGACAATGATATTGTTGGCGGAGGACGGAGGAGGTCGGGGATGGATCCGAACGCACCTCCTAATAAATCAGTAAAGCGTGAGGGTCTCCGGGGTTCCCCTGTATAAGAAGATCTGCCCATCCCATAATGTACAGGAACAGTCACCAATCACCCGGAAATGTCAGAATCTGGTGACAACGGCCCTTATATAACACATATAGTACTAATATATACTTTATTTAGGGGGGCTTCAAAACAGCAGTACTGGTGGGGGGTGCCCTGTATACGGAGGGTCTTGTTAGGTGTTCTCTGTATACGGAGGGTCTTGTGGGCTGTTCCCGGTATACGGAGGGTCTTGTGGGGTGTTCCCTGTATACGGAGAGTCTTGTGGGGCGTTCCCTGTATACGGAGGGTCTCGTGGGGTGTTCCCTGTATACGGAGGGTCTTGTGGGGTGTTCCCTGTATACGGAGGGTCTTGCGGGGTGTTGCTGGTATACGGAGGTTCTCGTGGGGTGTTCCCTGTATACGGAGGGTCTTGTGGGGTGTTCCCTGTATACGGAGGGTCTTGCGGGGTGTTGCTGGTATACGGAGGGTCTTGTGGAGTGTTCCCTGTATACGGAGGGTCTTGTGGGGTGTTGCTGGTATACGGAGGGTCTTGTGGTCCCGGTATGCAGTGTGTACCTTACATCCCTCCTTTCACCTCTCTCGCAGGGTAATGGTCGGTCAGTCTATGTTGTGCTGGGGAATTGCTATTTATGCGATTGCTTCAGAATAATGTATTTATAAGTTGATTCCATGTAGTTTTTTTTTTATCTCCACAATAGACGATTGCGGCGTCGCGTGTGGCCGGGGAGGAGCTGCTACAAGAGGTGGAGGTCACATTGAGGAGCCTCCAGCGTCTCCCTCAGCCCGGACCTCCGACAGCAAAGATCCTGGAGTCCGGCTCCGTCATGGTGGCCTGGAAGGAGCATAGACCCCACAGCGGCCTGAGCGTCACCTACAGGTCGGCCAGACTTTCATTCACTCCTATCTGCTGATCAAGGTCGGAAACACTCTGGTCACATCCAAAGCTGCATTTTAAAAAAAAAACCTGAAAAAAAAATCCTGCCGTTACGGCCAATTTTGAGTGCAGCTTTGGATGTGATTGGACATGTTTTCCATTATTTTCTTGTGCACATAATCCGTGACGGGGGAGAGGGGAGCCCACGCAGTCGTCCGTGACAGGGGAGAGGAGAGCCCCCCGCAGTTGTCGGTGACAGGGGAGACGAGAGCCCCCGCAGTTGTCCATGACAGGGGAGAGGAGAGCCCCCGCAGTTGTCCGTGACAGGGGAGAGCGCCCACGCAGTCGTCCGTGACAGGGGAGAGGAGAGCCCCCCGCAGTTGTCCGTGACAGGGGAGAGGAGAGACCCCGCAGTTGTCCGTGACAGGGGAGAGGAGAGCCCCTGCAGTTGTCCGTGACGGGGGAGAGCCCCCCCGCAGTTGTCCGTGACAGGGGAGAGGAGAGCCCCCGCAGTTGTCCGTGACAGGGGAGAGGAGAGCCCCCGCAGTTGTCCGTGACAGGGGAGAGGAGAGCCCCCGCAGTTGTCCGTGACGTGGGAGAGGAGCCCCCGCAGTTGTCCGTGACAGGGGAGAGGAGAGCCCCCGCAGTTGTCCGTGACAGGGGAGACCGCCCCGCAGTCGTCCGTGACAGGGGAGAGGAGAGCGCCCCGCAGTCGTCCGTGACAGGGGAGAGCGCCCCGCAGTCGTCCGTGACAGGGGAGAGCCCCCGCAGTTGTCCGTGACAGGGGAGAGGAGAGCGCCCTGCAGTTGTCTGTGACGTGGGAGAGGAGAGCGCCCCGCAGTTGTCCGCCACACATGGTGCACACTTCCTAATTTACACCCTTCTGTCCGCAGCCTGTACGATGGTGACCGGCTCCTTTACCGTGGACCTTCCTTCTCATACGTCATACCTCGCTGCACGCCCGGCCGCCATCTTCTGAAAGTCATCCTGGAAACTGAAGGCGACCGTAGCCCGGCGAGCCCCCTTACCCTAGTGACGGTGGAGGAGCCACTGCCCGGATGTCCCACGGATTTCCAAGTCGCGGGCCGCACGGCCACAAAAGTGAGGTTATCCTGGAACCCGCCATCCTGCTCCGGCCCAGGGATTAAATATGCAGTATATAGGGAGGACCTCCTTGTGGAGACCACCGCCGACGTCACCTGTATAGTGGCCGGCCTGTCCCCTGCTACCACTTACACCTTCAACGTATGCGCCTGCAACCTAAGGGGGCACAGCCCAAGAGTCTCCGTGGACACCCGGACGATGGAAGGAGGAGACCACGCTCCGGACAGGCTCACGGTCCACGTCATCGGGCGCAGCGAAATGTTCATCACCTGGGAGGGGCCCAAGGACCCCATCGGCAAGTTCTTCAATTACGAACTGAGCCTGAACGGGAAGTCTGTGTATCTGGGGACGGAGCGATCGTACACCGCCCGCCGACTGACGCCCAGCACCGAGTACACCTGCACTGTGTGCGCCATCACCAGCGAAGGCCGCCACGAGAGCCGCCCCGTCACCAAGCGGACCGCCCGGGATGAGTACACCAACATAAACAAGTAGGTAGCAATCCACCCGCGCCCGGTAATTATATATATATATCTATATATATAATTGCCTTATTCTGTCTGTCTGTCTGTCTGTCTGTCTGTCATGCTCCGAAATTGTGTCCTTACGGTGACACAAAGCTGATTGGCCGCTGGGCTCGCCATGGCCCCGCCCCCCCACACGGATTGGCCTCTCTCCCCGGCTCTCTGCAGGCCCCGCCCCCCTCACGCAATGCACGCTCGCTCTGGCCCAACTGACACGGAGCCGCGACTCCCAGGTGAGTACACACACGCATCAGATCACACTCACTCTCACACTCACTCTCACACACACCTCACACATCACAACATGCTGGGATATCTCTTGCTTCTACACCGGCTCCGTCAGGATCCCGGCAGCGCCAGACATAACCTTGCGATGCTGGGATCTTGACGGAGGCCGTGAAAGCTGGTAACCATTATAAACATCGGGTAACTAAGGTCCCTTAGTTACCCGATGTGTATCATAGTTACCAGTGTACACCGGCTCACACTCACACACACATCACACACACATCACATCGCATCCACACATCAAGGTCCTGCAGCGGCGGAAAATACAGACACATAACAGCACACACACATAACAGCACACACATACACACAAATCAGATCACACTCACTCACACACACACATCACATCGCATCCACACACTCACAACATCCTGGGATATCGCTTGCTTCTCGGCGGCGGTACTGTGCTGTTAGCTTCCAGGACCTGCGGGAGGATCACATGGCCAGAAGCATGTGGTATCTCCGGATGTTGTGAGTATAAGCGCGTATGTGCGATATCGTCAGTGTCTGTGTGTGTGAGTGGATGCGATCGGGTGTGTGTGAGTGGATGCGATCGGGTGTGTGTGAGTGGATGCGATCGGGTGTGTGTGAGTGGATGCGATCGGGTGTGTGAGTGTCGGCAGAGGAGCACGGCGTGCTGGAGGAGGCTGGGAGCAGAGAGGCTGATCATGGGGAAGGCTGGGAGGAGAGAGGCTGATGCTGGGGGAGGCTAGGAGGGGGAGGCTGGGACGAGGGAGGCTGATGCTGGTGGAAGCTGATGCTTGGGGAGGCTGATGCTGGGGGAGGCTGGAAGGAGAGAGGCTAATGCTGGTGGAGGCTAATGCTGGTGGAGGCTGATGCTTGGGGAGGCTGATGCTGGGGGAGACTGGGAGGGGAAGGCTGATGCTGAGGGAGGCTGGGAGGAAGGAGGCTGGGAGGAGAGAGGATGATCCTGGGGAAGGCTGGGAACGGGAGGCTGATGCTGAGGGAGGCTGGAAGGAGAGAGGCTGATGCTGGGGGAGGCTGGAAGGAGAGAGGCTGATGCTGGTGGAGGCTGATGCTTGGGGAGGCTGATGCTGGGGGAGACTGGGAGCGGAAGGCTGATGCTGAGGGAGGCTGGGAGGGGGAGGCTGGGAGGAAGGAGGCTGGGAGGAGAGAGGCTGATCCTGGGGAAGGCTGGGAAGGGGAGGCTGATGCTGGGGGAGGCTGGAAGGAGAGAGGCTGATGCATGGGGAGGCTGATGCTGGGGGAGACTGGGAGCGGAAGGCTGATGCTGAGGGAGGCTGGGAGGGGGAGGCTGGGAGGAAGGAGGCTGGGAGGAGAGAGGCTGATCCTGGGGAAGGCTGGGAAGGGGAGGCTGATGCTGAGGGAAGCTGGAAGGAGAGAGGCTGATGCTGGGGGAGGCTGGAAGGAGAGAGGCTGAGGCTGGGAGGAGAGAGGCTGATGCTGGGGAAGGCTGATGCTGAGGGAGGCTGGGAGGGGAAAGCTGATGCTGAGGAAGGCTGGGAGGACGGAGGCTGGGAGGAGAGAGGCTGATCCTGGGGAAGGCTGGGAGAGGGAGGCTGATGCTGGAGGAGGCTGGAAGGAGAGAGGCTGATGCTGGCGGAGGCTGATGCTGGGGGAGGCTGGAAGGAGAGAGGCTGATGCTGGTGGAGGCTGATGCTTGGGGAGGCTGGGAGAGGGAGGCTGATGCTGAGGGAGGCTGGGAGGAGGGAGGCTGGGAGAGGTAGGCTGAGAGAAGAGAGGCTGATGCACACACACACACACACACACACACACGCGCGCACTGCACAACACACCACACACACACACACACTGGGAACCACAAACAACTGCCCTACACAGACACCCACACATACAGACAACGCTGCACACACACAACACCCAACACACAAACACCGCGGCACACACAAATATACGCACATACCGCACAACACACACATTGCACAAAACATACCTCCCCCAAAACACACCACACACACACAAACCGCGCAACACACACACACAACGCTACAGACACACAGCGCTCCACAAACAACGCAACACACGCAACACACATACAACACCGCTCTCACCCCCCGCCACACCCAGACAACACCCAGAACATGTACAGCCCCTACACAAACACTTGGTAACTACACACAACAACATCTATATATATATATAACAAAAATCATACATGAACTACACAATACGTAAATTCTAGAATACCCGATGCGTAGAATCGGGCCACCTTCTAGTATATATATAAAGCTGAATGTGTGTATGTGTGTCCAGGATTGGCATCTGCACCGTCGCAGCTACAGCCACAAAATTTTGCACACTCACACTTCTGGACCCCGAGAGCGTCATAGGCTATGTTTTGAGGGGAAATTTTAACCCCGCTCTTTACAGTTATTCACCAAAAAACCTGCCTCCATTAAAGCGAATGGAGCTGGGAGCCACAGTGCAGCCAGAACTTCAGAAGAATGCGCAGCCACGCCCTTATATGGAATGTTAGCGTGTCACAATGCAGCCAGGGAAAGAGACAGACACAGACAGGGAAAGAGGCAGACACAGACAGGGTAAGAAACAGACATAGACGGGTAAGAGACAGACACAGACAAAGAGACAGACTGACAGGGGAAGAGACAGACAGGGAAAGGGAGGGAAAGAGAGAGACAGGTTAAGAGACAGACACAGACAGGTAAAGAGACAGACAAAGAGACAGACAGACAGGGAAACAGACAAACAGGGAAAGAAAGGGAAAGAGACAGACAGGGAAAGAGACAGACAGGGAAAGCGACAGAGATAGATAGACAGACAAGGAAAGAGATGGAGACAGACGGAGAAAGACAGAGACAGACAGGGAAAGAGACAGACAGACAAAGAGAGAGAGAGAGAGAGACAGAGAAATATACAGAGGGGGAGACAGACATTATAATTGCATTTATAATGCAGCCAGGGAAAGAGACAGACACAGACAGGGTAAGAAACAGACACAAAGAGACAGACACAGACAAAGAGACAGAGACAGACACAGGGAAACAGACAGGGAAAGAAACGGAAAGAGACAGACAAAGACAGGTAAAGAGACAGACACAGGGAAAGAGACAGGCAGGGAAAGAGACAGACAGGGAAAGAGACAGACAGGGAAAGAGAGGGAAAGAGAGAGACAGGGAAAGTGACACAGAGAGAAACAGAGAGATATATACAGAGGGGGAGACAGACAGAGAATGGGAGAGAAACAGAGAGACAGTTACTATCCCGGGCGTTAATACATTCTATTTTGTCAACAACAGTTATTAACCCAGGCGAAGCCGGGTAGTACAGCGAGTGTGTGTATGTGTATATGTATATTTTATATATATATATATATATATATAAAATTACTCCGTGCACCAGCCTCTGGATGAAGGCAGGCAGGAAGGTGATGATTTCCCTTGTTGGCCTCTGAAATGCCACTGCTGCTGCACACCTCTTTATTCATTGTCTGCGGGACTGCATGAAAAAGCCGAGCGTCCGCCACCATCTCCGGCACAATGAATGAAGCACGGCGTCAGTGCGACGGGGCATTTCAGAGCCTCGTACTTTGTGGCACCATGGTCAGACCCTCACCGATAACATTCACCCCTTTTGGGGGATCTTATCATACAGTCCCGAGAGATACAGGAATATGCGTCTCATATCAATTAATGTTAATCCCAGCAGTGGTTTCCAATAAGAAATCTGATTGTGTATAATCCCCTCACATCCACTTTAAGAATAAGCCTCCGTGCAGCACGTGAGGATTAATCCCTCATCTGGAGCAGACTGTGAAAATGATCCCGATTATACCGGATAGATGTTTAGTACAGGACCGCGCTCCAATCACGTCTGCTGCTTTCCTGCAAAAATAAAATGTCTTGGAAACTGTCAGCAAGCAGGATTTTAAAAAAAAAAACAAAACGACAAAAGCATCAACAAATGGTATAAAATAATCTCCCTCGGTCACTCCAGGTCCGTCACCGCCACCGCAGTGCCATCACTCACATGACCACTGGCCTCAGAGGTCACAGGCCGAAGGGGTAAGCATTTTCTCTAAGCTCACTGATGGGCTGCAGCGGTCACGAGATGTGGTGAGTGGTTACTGGCGGTGTCGACAGTCCATCCTCAGTGCTAGTTGTGGCGCTCCAGATCTTTCAAGGCCAAACCACGTATCTGTACATGCCCATCCATCCTAATTGTGGCCCGTCACAGGTCCACGTGCCCTTGCATCCGAATCCCCTCCCCCCCCCCCCTCCCCAGGGACATGGGCGAACATCTAAAAGCGCAGCACTCACAATAAATGAATCCTTTTCCCTCCAGAATAAACAGTCTTCTCTGTTGTTCCCTACTTGCTGATGGTTTCCATGTTTAGGGTTTTTTTTTTTTTTACCCTTTTAAAGATGTAAAAACGTGAAACAAAATGACAGTAGAGGCAGGTTTGGCATTGAGGGGACCTCATCTGATGTTTTTTGGAATATAGAAACCAAACAGGGGGCTCCCGGCACACGTCCGGCTCCCCGACCGCAGAGGCGAGCGATCAGAGCGAGAAACCGGCCAGGAGGAGCTCCCTGACCAAGAGCCAGAGCGTGCGGCTGCCGACGAGCAAGCAGCCGAGCGGGTCCAAACGAGACAACAAAGGCGTCTCCACCAGAGCACGGTACGTGACCACCACAGACGCGGCACTGGGGGATAAAGCTACCGGGGGCTGACGTATCCTCCGCTCTGTCTAGGCGAGACTCCGATGTATCCTGCACGGCAGAACCCAACGACGGCCCTGGGAGCGGTCAGTCGCCTGCGATTAAGGTAAAGGCACCACATATTTCTATGGGGGAGGTGCCCGCCATATCTGGGCATGGAGGGGGTCACCATCTCGCACCCATTATTTTTTTGGCTTTGCTTGGACCAGCCTCCTTCACCCTGCGACGCAACGCCGGGACGGGCGAGCAAAAACATCCAAAAAGAGAGCAAAAACAACGACGACAAGTCAGGGAGGAATCCTGCTGCCACCGCCGACCCAAAGGTACAACGGAAAGTCATAATATGCTCCAGAGCTGCACTCACAATTCTGCTCCCAGGCTCGCACCGTCTATGGAGGTTTGGATTTGACTGGGAAGAAATCCTACGATCTGTAGATTATATCCGGGTATCTGCAATTTCAGGACTGGAGTAGGGTGTGTAAAATTTAGGGTCTTGTTTTGTTTTTTATTTTGCAGCCTTCTAAGCAGATGACCCCCGCACAGACCACCACCCCCGACAGCAAAAAGCCACAAAGCACGCTGGGATTTCGGCTGACGCCCATCGCCTCTCTCTGCAGCCTGGAGCCCGAATATCTACTGAGCAGCCGAACCAAGACCGAGAACGATCTGACCAGGCCGGACCCCCAGGATGGGCCCGCAGCACCCAAGTGGGTTTGCACCAGACCTATTTAATAGGGGGACTGACGTCTGAACTACTTCCAAGTGTGCGGACCTGGAGTGGGGTCCATCGAGCACCCAGCATGCACTGATGCGAGTTGTAGTCCTGCTGGACGGGCCCGGACCACCCAAGTGGTTTCCACAAGACCTATATAATGTGTATATACTGCAGGGTTGGGTGGGGGGATAGTGTGGTCTTTGAGCACCCAGCATGCACTGATGCGCGTTGTGGTCCTGCCGGACGGCCTCTGGCTTTGCATTGCTGCAAACTCCTCCCTTTTGGGGGAACCTGCTGGGACCTGTAGTTCCCCAGATATATATAAATTCGTTGATACATTTTTTTTTTTCTCCTCCGCAGCCTTTTCCAGGATTGTTCCAGGGTGTTGGATAGAGACCGATGTGCCGCTCAGAAGAAAGCGCTGCAGCCGGTGCGAGGTGAGGGGTCTGCATATAACCCCCCCCCCCAAATGTGTCCATAATATTCACAATTGGTTCACTAGGCGTCTCTCCGGCAGATCCGGTCGTGCGGTACAGACACCGGCGCCTGAAGGTCAACGCTTGGGACTTCACGGAAGCTTTAGCCAGCGGAGAGAAAAAGCTCCTCTGCAAGTTTGCGGCCACGTGTCCCCCGACTCCGCCCGAAGAAGCCGTGTCCAACGTGTCGGTGCGCAGAGGCAGCCTCTTATCGCACGTGGCTGGTGAGACGCCATGTTTCTGTTCATAATGGGTCACAGGAGCATGGCTAGGCAGAGGTCTGATGCTGCACAACACGTAACCCCTCTGTCCGGTGCCGGGTTGTCATCGAGACCCCAAATCGCCAATGTCTTCATGTGTACCCGTCGTAACGCTGCCATCTTTTCCTCTCCAGGTCATGGGGACGGTAGACGTCATTCCTGGTCTCACCTCCGTTCAGATCTATCCTCTCTCCATGGCCTGAAGAGCTCAGAGGCAAAATCGGTGGAATCGCTGCGAGGGCCGAGGTAGGAGAAACGATCCTCGCTGGCACCTGGCGAAAAGTAACCAAACACCCACGAAAACCCCCCCCAACTTTTTTTGTTTCTTAGGAGCAAACGATCCGTACCCAAAACTTTCCAAAAAGATGTTCACGTCCTAATTGCAGACTCCGGAGTGACCTTCCGCCTCCCGCCTGCGCCCATCGGCCTCCCTCAGAGGGTCCGGCCCCACCACTGACTGCCGGAGCAGTCACAGTGACCCAACACTTACACGTCACCCGTGATCCGGGGAGGAGATCCGTGAGCTCCGGCATCAGCAGCCACTGTAACCCGTCATTACAGGAACAAAGCGACTCAGAGGGGGCAGGTGATGACTGCGATGGCACGAACCATGGGGTCCGGAGCGATGCCGAAACCATGATGGGGCTTCTAAAGGAGTCCCCCGAAACCCCCATTATAAATCTGGCGGTCACCCAACTTTTCCAAGTTCCAGAAAGGCAAACTTACCTAGCGGCCTAAGAGCCGATGGCGCAGCAAGTCTACAAACAGGTGTGAGCACCTCTCCCAAAAAAAAACTGATGGTCCCACGCCCTCCCCGAATATTATCTGATGACACCCGCTCAGCATGGCAGAATATAGGGTTCCTTCTTCCAACCCCCGAGCACTGATCGGGGGGCCAAATATTTAGCGGAGGAGCACAGGACTGCACCACAGTGACAAGGTGTTACCACCAGATGGCGCAATCCCGCCACAACGGCGCTGCGGAGGCACGATCCCGCCATGACGGCGCTGCGGAGGCACGATCCCGCCATGACGGCGCTGCGGAGGCACAATCCCGCCATGACGGCGCTGTGGAGCCATAATCCCACCATGACGGCGCTGCGGAGGCACGATCCCGCCATGACGGCGCTGCGGAGGCCCAATCCCGCCATGAAGGCGCTGCAGAGCCATAATCCCGCCACGACGGTGCTGCGGAGACACGATCCCGCCACAACGGTGCTGCGGAGCCACGATCCCGCCACGACGGCCTCTTCGTTATCCGCAGGCGGCATCATTACATCTCCTGTAATTTGGAGAAATGACTCGATAATTATATTATAAATTCACCAAAAAACTAAAATGGACTTTTAATAGCAAAAATATTTATTTTCTTTAATGTAGAAATATTCATAAACAGCAGCGGACCCCCATTATCAGGAGGATGGGGGTCCCAGAGTGCACTGTGTGAACGGAGAGGTAGCGAGTGTGTGCGATCCTGGTCTATAGGGGTGGGGGTCACACAGCGGACTCAGGGGGGCGCAGAGATCGGACCACCATATAATCATCCTCTGCAGGAGTAAGACCCCCACTTCAGGGGGTCCTATCATACGGGCACTGCAAAAAGAAAAATCAGTAGACGTCTGCTCCGCAGGTGGATTCACGTTCTTCCTCGGCAGCGAGTGGGCGACATCCGTTTTCCACCAGAAATTCTGGACAAACCCCCTCGATGGGACTCAGACCCTGATCGGGGGAGGGGGCAGGATCCCGATCTCTTCTCTCAGGGACTCCACCGTCTGCTCCCATCGATTCTCGTAGTAAAAATTAAGGACGCAGCGGGCGTCGCGGCCGCTCTGCACGGCCCAGGGGGCCAGAGCCAGCAACTTCTTCTTCCTGCTAAATAAAAAAATGCCACTAAGGTTGTGACCTACAGGGGAGGTGATGTATCTGATCTCGAGGGGTCCCGGAGCCCACTACCCCAGTAGTCATCTGTGGTGGTACAGACCTTCTCACAGCTGAAGCTTTGTTACAGTTGCATCCAGTCTGGACAATCGTCCAAGAGCTGAACACCTCTCTCTCCAGTGCTGGCAGTTTGTTACAATGTATCAGTGCAGTACTCTAGTAAGAACTCATCAACTACCTACAGGCAGTGGCGCAACTAGATTCCGATTGATCAGGGAACCCCCCCCCCCCATTTGGGACATTTTAGTATTCACAATCCTATAAAGACATAAGAGTTGCCCCCATCTTCTTAATTGTGTAGTAATAACCCCCCCCCCCTGTCCTGTACTAATGTCCCCCCCCATCCTGGGTCACTTTATTGTAAATATGTCCCCCATCCTGGTGTATGAACCCATCATGACTATATGCTGGTATATATGTCCCCATCTTGGTATATATGGTTCCATCATATCCCCATCCTGGTATATATAGCTTCATCATGTCCCCATCCTGGTATATACGGCTCCATCATGTCCCCATCCTGATATTTATGCTACCATCATATCCCCATCCTGGTATATATGGCTCCATCATGTCCCCATCCTGATATTTAGGCTACCATCATATCCCCATCCTGGTATAAAGCTTTATGTCCCCATCCTGGTAAATATGGCACTATTATGTCCCCATCCTGGAATATAGCCCCATCCTGATATGTCCCAACATATCCCCATCCTGGTATGTAGCCCCATCCTGATATATATCCCCATCCTGGTAAATATGGCCCCACCCTGGCCGCATCCTGATATATAGCCCCATCCTGGTATATGTACCCATCCTGGCCGCATCCTGATATACAGCCCCATCCCGGTATATGTACCCATCCTGGCCGCATCCTGATACACTGTATAGCCCCATCCTGACCGTATCCTGATATATAGCCCCATCCTGGTATATGTACCCATCCTGGCCGCATCCTGATATATAGCCCCATCCTGGTATATGTACCCATCCTGGCCATATCCTGATATATAGCCCCATCCTGGTATATGTACCCATCCTGGCCGCATCCTGATATATAGCCCCATCCTGGTATATGTACCCATCCTGGCCATATCCTGATATATAGCCCCAGCCCGGTATATGTACCCATCCTGGCCACATTCTGATATATATCCCCATCCTGGTATATATGGCCCCACCCTGACCGCATCCTGACATATAGCCCCATCCTGGTATATGTACCAATCCTGGCCGCATCCTGGTATATAACCCCATGCCGTCTTCTGTGGGCGATACGCCATAACTCTGACCATATAACCCCTTAGATGCTGCAGAGGTGGCTCCGCCATACTGTGCTCCTACCTGTTGCTGAGGCGTAAAGGTCCGAATACGGCCCCCAGTACACACATGGGCAGCCCGGTCTGCACGGCCTCAAACCACTTCACTACGACTTCCCCTGGAGGGAGAACAGAGTGGGATCAGCGGCGCCCATCTTATCCGGCCCCGGGCTGAGCCCACGGCTCCGGGCTCACCGAGCATGTTGGTGGGCATCCCCAGCAGGGTGTGCATGAGGTCGTGGACTTCTCGGTATCGCTGAGCCACGTACGCCAGATCCACGTCATCCACAAACTTCACCGGCATGCGGGTGTCGGGGGTGACGCGCTGCAGCAGGAGGCAACGTTCATTAGAGGGGAGGAGAAAACGCAACGCGCCAGACGTCGCCACCTTCCTCATCACTCACATTGACATCCAGGAACCGCACGTATTCTCGGCCAAACGTCCCGTCAGGCAGCGCTCTGAACCGCTCGACGTCCAGGTTAGACATCCGGATACGGGGGCGCTCCCTGCAGGAAAAGGCAGTTAGCCGAAGAAGTATCCCCCCCGATCTCACCTCTTATTCTCCAGTCACACTCAGAGCTGCAATCATAATTCTGTTCTGCTCACAATGTACAGGCCATAAGAAAGGAGCAGAGTAGAAGGTTGCACGCAGCTCTGGATGTAACTGGAGCATGAGATGTGACACGTCCTCAAATGTCCTATATACAATGGGGTGACGCACTGTAGGATCTGCAGCCCCTCCGGGTCTTTGCTCATCTTCTCGTGCAGGTTCTGTAGGGCCCGGGTGCCGGTGGTTTCCCCGAGAACGGCGACCATATCTGCAGATGTCAGCGAGAAAGAAAAGAATTATCATGAGGGACGTGTGGAAGCAGAAGTGAGGCGGGAAGTGTGGATCAAACAGCGCCGCGCTCCGCTACATACCGTGCGGCACAACCCTCCACTACATACCGTGCGGCACCACCCTCCGCTACATACCATGCGGCACCACCCTCCGCTACATACCGTGCGACACCACCCTCCGCTACATACCGTGCGGCACCACCCTCCGCTACATACCGTGCGACACCACCCTCCGCTACATACCGTGCGGCACCACCCTCCGCTACATACCGTGCGGCACCACCCTCCGCTACATACCGTGCGGCACCACCCTCCGCTACATACCGTGCGACACCACCCTCCGCTACATACCGTGCGGCACCACCCTCCGCTACATACCGTGCGGCACCACCCTCCGCTACATACCGTGCGGCACCACCCTCCGCTACATACCGTGCGGCACCACCCTCCGCTACATACCGTGCGGCACCACCCTCCGCTACATACCGTGCCTCGCCACCCTCCGCTACATACCGTGCGGTACCACCCTCCGCAAAATACCGTGAGGTACCACCCTCCGCTACATACCGTGCGGTACCACCCTCCGCTACATACCGTGCGGTACCACCCTCCGCTACATACCGTGCGGTACCACCCTCCGCTCTATACCGTGCCTCGCCACCCTCCGCTACATACCGTGCCTCGACACCCTTCGCTACATACCGTGCGACACCACCCTCCGCTACATACCGTGCGACACCACCCTCCGCTACATACCGTGCGGCACCACCCTCCGCTACATACCGTGCGACACCACCCTCCGCTACATACCGTGCGACACCACCCTCCGCTACATACCGTGCCTCGCCACCCTCCGCTACATACCGTGCGACACCACCCTCCGCTACATACCGTGCGGTACCACCCTCCGCTACATACCGTGCCTCGCCACCCTCCGCTACATACCGTGCCTCGCCACCCTCCGCTACATACCGTGCGACACCACCCTCCGCTACATACCGTGCGACACCACCCTCCGCTACATACCGTGCGACATCACCCTCCCCTACATACCGTGCGGCACCACCCTCCGCTACATACCGTGCGACACCACCCTCCGCTACATACCGTGCGACACCACCCTCCGCTACATACTTTGCCTCGCCACCCTCCGCTACATACCGTGCGGTACCACCCTCCGCTACATACCGTGCGGCACCACCCTCCGCTACATACCGTGCGACACCACCCTCCGCTACATACCGTGCGACACCACCCTCCGCTACATACCGTGCGGTACCACCCTCCGCTACATACCGTGCCTCGCCACCCTCCGCTACATACCGTGTGGCACCACCCTCCGCTACATACCGTGCGGCACCACCCTCCGCTACATACTGTGCGGCACCACCCTCCGCTACATACTTTGCCTCGCCACCCTCCGCTACATACCGTGCGGTACCACCCTCCGCTACATACCGTGCGACACCACCCTCCGCTACATACCGTGCGACACCACCCTCCGCTACATACCGTGCGACACCACCCTCCGCTACATACCGTGCGACACCACCCTCCGCTACATACCGTGCGACACCCACCCTCCGCTACATACCGTGCGGTACCACCCTCCGCTACATACCGTGCCTCGCCACCCTCCGCTACATACCGTGTGGCACCACCCTCCGCTACATACCGTGCGGCACCACCCTCCGCTACATACCGTGCCTCGCCACCCTCCGCTACATACCGTGCGGCACCACCCTCCGCTACATACTTTGCCTCGCCACCCTCCGCTACATACCGTGCGGTACCACCCTCCGCTACATACCGTGCGGCACCACCCTCCGCTACATACCGTGCGGCACCACCCTCCGCTACATACCGTGCCTCGCCACCCTCCGCTACATACCGTGCGGCACCACCCTCCGCTACATACTTTGCCTCGCCACGCTCCCCTACATACCGTGCGGCACCACCCTCCGCTACATACCGTGCGACACCACCGTCCGCTACATACCGTGCGGTACCACCTCCGCTACATACCGTGCGGCACCACCCTCCGCTACATACCGTGCGGCACCACCCTCCGCTACATACCGTGCGGCACCACCCTCCGCTACATACCGTGCGACACCACCGTCCGCTACATACCGTGCGGTACCACCCTCCGCTACATACCGTGCGGCACACCCTCCGCTACATACCGTGCGGCACCACCCTCCGCTACATACCGTGCGGCACCACCCTCCGCTACATACCGTGCCTCGCACCCTCCGCTACATACCGTGCGGCACCACCCTCCGCTACATACCGTGCGACACCACCCTCCGCTACATACCGTGCGGTACCACCCTCCGCTACATACCGTGCGGCACCACCCTCCGCTACATACCGTGCGGCACCACCCTCCGCTACATACCGTGCGGCACCACCCTCCGCTACATACCGTGCGGCACCACCCTCCGCTACATACCGTGCGGCACCACCCTCCGCTACATACCGTGCGGTACCACCCTCCGCTACATACCGTGCTTCGCCACCCTCCGCTACATACTGTGCGACACCACCCTCCGCTACATACCGTGCGACACCACCCTCCGCTACATACCGTGCCTCGCCACCCTCCGCTACATACCGTGCGGCACCACCCTCCGCTACATACCGTGCCTCGCCACCCTCCGCTACATACCATGTGACACCACCCTCCGCTACATACCGTGCGGCACCACCCTCCGCTACATACCGTGCGGCACCACCCTCCGCTACATACCATGTGGCACCACCCTCCGCTACATACCGTGCCTCGCCACCCTCCGCTACATACCGTGCGGCACCACCCTCCGCTACATACCGTGCCTCGCCACCCTCCGCTACATACCGTGCGGCACCACCCTCCGCTACATACTTTGCCTCGCCACCCTCCGCTACATACCGTGCGGTACCACCCTCCGCTACATACCGTGCGGCACCACCCTCCGCTACATACCGTGCGGTACCACCCTCCGCTACATACCGTGTCTCGCCACCCTCCGCTACATACCGTGCGGCGCCACCCATCCGCTATATACTGTGTGGCGCCATCCTTCTCTCTATACTGTGTGGCGCTGCGCTCCCTTCGCTTTATATTGTGTGGCGCCACGCTCCCTTCACTCTATACTGTGCGGCTCTGCTCTATACTGTATTATCCTACCGTTTTGTGTCCACAGCTCCTGTGCAGATCCATGCGTCTCCATGGTTACAGACTACACCTAAACCCTGTGTACTCTGCTCTTCTAATCCTTCACCATGGCCATATAATTTATTAGCATGAAGGAAGCAGAGTTGCACAGGCCTTGTTTGTAGTCTGTAACCATGGTGACGCATCGCTCTGCACAGGAGCTGCGGACACAACGGTAGGAGGTGTTACGTGTGATCAGATTGTTACCGTGTCTGTAGGGGTCATAGAGGGACATGAAAGCGGAGCCGGCGGACAGCAGCATCTTCTGCAGGGCGGAGGTGGGGATGTGCTGCGGGTACAGGCCTCGCGGCTCCCAGGTCTGGGAGTCATGGTCTCCCGGCGGATTCTGCGCTGCGGTGTGAGGGGTCTGGAGACAGCGGACACCTGTGAGAAGAGACGGCAGAAGATCAGAACCTGGGGCCATCCGCTGAGGAGAGCGACCGACGCTGCAGAGGAGGCCGGGCATTTAACACTTTAGAGGCCGCAGTAAATCCCCTGTTCAACCACGAGAAAAAAAAAATAATCAAGAAACTTGTGGCCCCCTCAGTGGGCTGGAGGTCATGGGGGCCCTCAGCGCTGGAAGTGACGGGGGGCCATCTGCGCGGTGGAAGTGACGGGGCTTCTATGTAGGTTAGGGGGACCCCCCTGCGGGGCTGGAGGTCACAAGGGCCCTCTGTGGGCAGGAGGTTATGAGGGCCCTCTCCGGGGCAGGAGGTTATGGGCTCCTATGGAGGTGAGGGGGACCCACTGCGGGGCTGGAGGATACGGGTCTCCTATGGAGTTTAGGGGGACCCCCTGCGGGGCTGGAGGATACGGGTCTCCTATGGAGTTTAGGGGGACCTCCTGCGGGGCTGGAGGATACGGGTCTCCTATGGAGTTTAGGGGGACCCCCTGCGGGGCTGGAGGTCACAAGGGCCCTCTGTGGGCAGGAGGTAATGAGGGCCCTCTGTGGGGCAGGAGGTTATGGGGCTCCTATGGAGGTGAGGGGGACCCCCTGCGGGGCTGGAGTATACGGGTCTCCTATGGAGTTTAGGGGGACCCCCTGCGGGGCTGGAGTATACGGGTCTCCTATGGAGTTTAGGGGGACCCCCTGCGGGGCTGGAGTATACGGGTCTCCTATGGAGTTTAGGGGGACCCCCTACGGGACTTTAGGTTACAGGGGCCCTGTGCGGGCAGGAGGTGACGGGGGCCCTCTGAGGGGTGGAGGTAAACGGGGCTCCTATGAAGGTTAGGGGGACCCCCTTCAAGGCTGGAGGTTATGGGGGCCCTCTCCGGGGCTGGAGGTTACGGGGCTTCTATGGAGTTTAGGGGTACCCCCTGCGGGGCTGGAGGTACGGGGCTCCTACATAGGTTAGGGGGACCCCCTGTGGGCTGTAGGTTATGCAGCTCCTATGGAGGTTTGGGGGCCCCCTGCAGGGCTGGAGGTTACGGGGCTCCTATGTAGGTTAGAGGGACCCCCTGCAAGGCTGGAGGTTACGGGGGCCCTCTTTGGGCAGGAGGTAATGAGGGCTCTCTCCGGGGCTGGAGGTTACAGGGCTCCTATGGAGTTTAGGGGGACCCCCTTCGGGGTGGAGGTTACGGGGCTCCTATGTAGGTTAGGGGGACCCCCTACGGGGCTGGAGGTTACGGGGCTCCTATGGAGGTTAGGGGGCCTCCTGCGGGGCTGGAGGTTATGGGGCCCCTCTGCGGGCTGGAGGTTACGGGGTTCCTATCGAGGTTATGCGGCTCCTATGTAGATTAGGGAGACCCCCTGCAAGGCTGGAGGTTAGGGGGGGCCTATGGAGTTTAGGGAGACCCCCTGCAGGGCTGTAGGTTACAGGCCCCTCTGCAGGGTGGAGGTGACGGGGCTCCTACATAGGTTAGGGGGACCCCCTGTGGGCTGTAGGTTATGCGGCTTCTATGGAGTTTAGGGGACCCCCTATGGGGCTACTCTACCTGGGCGGAGTCCGGCCACCGCTCTCAGGGTCCTGCACGCAGGGGCCGGCAGCACAACCCTCGATAACATCATTGCCACTCCCAGTGCACGCTGGGATTTGTAGTTCAGCCCCAGAATAAGGACACAGCCCGGTTACGGCTGCCGACCTGGGTCAAAGTACAAGAGAGACATTTCTGAGTCACATGTCAGCTGACCCTGTGCAGGTAAAGGGTTAATGCTGTTTACAAGCCTCTTACATCAGCCAGTAAGGTGGGAATGTGACAGTACTTCTAACCAATAGGAGTCCAGCTGGTCAGTATATTTTAACCAATCAGCAGTAGAGAACAGGCAGCCAATTATCGTACTGCGTTTTACTGTTCGATCCAATAAGCGTCTTCGTTAGTACCAAGTTCCAGCCTTCCAGATCTTTCCTCAGAAATCAGCCAATGGTGAAAGGCTGGAAGACATTTCACCAATCAGCGCTTGTTTCTAAGCTGATTGATTGCTGTTTTGACTAATCATATGGCCGCGGAGGCGGGGTTTGTAGCTCTAGCGTTCGCCGTGCCGTATTGAGGGGGGGTTTGTTTGTTAGTGAAGCGTCTGGTGAGGAAAAGACGAGACATGGCGGAGAGCGACTGGGACACCGTGACCGTGCTGCGGAAGAAGGGACCGACAGCCGCGCAGGCCAAGTCCAAGCAGGTAGGGTGTGAACTATGGCCGCCAGCACCTGGGGACGTCACGTGTCGCCGCGTTCCATAAGGGCCCTGCTCACACTGTGCGGCCCGGACCCGCGATATTGTTTTTTTTTTCTTCAATGTCTAATACATCTCTGCTTGTTGTCAGTGAATAGAAGCCTCCGCAGAATGTCTGACAGCGGTGACCAGCCAGGACTGAACGTGCGGCGCTACAATCCGCCACCAGCCACAGGCATCAGTCTGCGGAGGAGCCCGAAAACCCCGAGCCCTGGGGACTGTCTGCTGAGACGGCGCCGGGGTTGCCCCCCCCCTCCCCCCTCCATCCCTTCAGGCGGCGCCGGGGTTGCCCCCCCCCTCCTCACCCCTCCCTTCAGGCGGCGCCGGGGTTGCCCCCCCCCCTCCCTTCAGGCGGCGCCGGGGTTGCCCCCCCCCCTCCCTTCAGACGGCGCCGGGGTTGCCCCCCCCCCCTCCCTTCAGACGGCGCCGGGGTTGCCCCCCCCCTCCCTTCAGATGGCGCCGGGGTTGCCCCCCCCCCTCCCTTCAGACGGCGCCGGGGTTGCCCCCCCCCTCCCTTCAGACAGCGCCGGGGTTGCCCCCCCGCTCCCTTCAGACGGCGCCGGGATTGCCCCCCCCCCCTCCCTTCAGACGGCGCCGGGGTTGCCCCCCCCCTTCAGACGGCGCCGGGGTTGCCCCCCCCCCCTTCAGACGGCGCCGGGGTTGCCCCCCCCCCCTCCCTTCCCTTCAGATGGCGCCGGGGTTGCCCCCCCCCTCCTTCAGACGGCGCCGGGGTTGCCCCCCCCCCCTTCAGACGGCGCCGGGGTTGCCCCCCCCCCCCCCCTTCAGACGGCGCCGGGGTTGTGTCCCCCCCCCCCTTCAGACGTACGCCGGTGTTGTGTCCCCCCTCCCCCTCTTCAGACGGCGCCAGTGTTGTCGTCCCCCCCCCCCTTCAGACGGCGCCAGTGTTGTCGTCCCCTCCCCTTCAGACGGCGCCAGTGTTGTCGTCCCCCCCTTCAGACGGCGCCAGTGTTGTCGTCCCCCCCCCTTCAGACGGCGCCAGTGTTGTCGTCCCCCCCTTCAGACGGCGCCAGTGTTGTCGTCCCCCCCCCTTCAGACGGCGCCAGTGTTGTCGTCCCCCCCCCCTTCAGACGGCGCCAGTGTTGTCGTCCCCCCCCCCTTCAGACGGCGCCAGTGTTGTCGTCCCCCCCCCCTTCAGACGGCGCCAGTGTTGTCGTCCCCCCCCCTTCAGACGGCGCCAGTGTTGTCGTCCCCCCCCCCTTCAGACGGCGCCAGTGTTGTCGTCCCCCCCCTTCAGACGGCGCCAGTGTTGTCGTCCCCCCCCCCCTTCAGACGGCGCCAGTGTTGTCGTCCCCCCCCCCCCCCTTCAGACGGCGCCAGTGTTGTCGTCCCCCCCCCCTTCAGACGGCGCCAGTGTTGTCGTCCCCCCCCCCCTTCAGACGGCGCCAGTGTTGTCGTCCCCCCCCCCCTTCAGACGGCGCCAGTGTTGTCGTCCCCCCCCCCCTTCAGACGGCGCCAGTGTTGTCGTCCCCCCCCCCCTTCAGACGGCGCCAGTGTTGTCGTCCCCCCCCCCTTCAGACGGCGCCAGTGTTGTCGTCCCCCCCCCTTCAGACGGCGCCAGTGTTGTCGTCCCCCCCCCCCCTTCAGACGGCGCCAGTGTTGTCGTCCCCCCCCCCCCTTCAGACGGCGCCAGTGTTGTCGTCCCCCCCCCCCCTTCAGACGGCGCCAGTGTTGTCGTCCCCCCCCCCTTCAGACGGCGCCAGTGTTGTCGTCCCCCCCCCCTTCAGACGGCGCCAGTGTTGTCGTCCCCCCCCCCCCTTCAGACGGCGCCAGTGTTGTCGTCCTCCCCCCCCCCCCTTCAGACGGCGCCAGTGTTGTCGTCCTCCCCCCCCCCCCTTCAGACGGCGCCAGTGTTGTCGTCCTCCCCCCCCCCCTTCAGACGGCGCCAGTGTTGTCGTCCTCCCCCCCCCCCTTCAGACGGCGCCAGTGTTGTCGTCCTCCCCCCCCCTTCAGACGGCGCCAGTGTTGTCGTCCTCCCCCCCCCTTCAGACGGCGCCAGTGTTGTCGTCCTCCCCCCCCCCCCCCTTCAGACGGCGCCAGTGTTGTCGTCCTCACCCCCCCCCTTCAGACGGCGCCAGTGTTGTCGTCCTCCCCCCCCCCCCCCCTTCAGACGGCGCCAGTGTTGTCGTCCCCCCCCCCTTCAGACGGCGCCAGTGTTGTCTGTCCCCCCCCCCCCCTTCAGACGGCGCCAGTGTTGTCTTTCCCCCCCCCCCCTTCAGACGGCGCCAGTGTTGTCTTTCCCCCCCCCCTTCAGACGGCGCCGGTGTCGGATGCCCCGTCCTTCCCCCTTCAGACGGGGTGTCGGATGCCCCGTCCCTTCCCCCTTCAGACGGCGCCGGTGTCGTGTGCCCCTCCCCCCCCCCCCCCCCCCTTCAGACGCCGCCGGTGTCGGGTGCCCCGTCCTTCCCCCTTCAGACGCCGCCGGTGTCGGGTGCCCCGTCCTTCCCCCTTCAGACGGCGCTGTGACTGACCGCTGAAATACCGCCAGTGTTGACCCCTCAGACGGTGGCGGTGTTGACCCTGCTCAGATGCCACCGTTGGGGCAGTCTGGGCACTGGGCGAGCTCCTCCTTCTGACACTGCAAGGATCGGATGTGGCGGTTTCTGCGTCCTCTGGAGATTAGCGTTGTCCACCATGCTGTACACTGCAGCTTGGCTTTTTGTTTCACTTTCATGTGAGCAGAAGGCGGGGGTCGGTCTCCCCCTCTCTGCCCCAGGAGCTCCGGTGTCTCCGCTGCCTCCAGGTTATTCACTGCTGGGGAATTCTGAGGTTTCGTCACTGTTACAACAACAAATGCAGAAGTCGATCCCGCGATCCCGTGGCAAAGTGCAAACAATCCCGTGTACTCTGGGTGTGTGCGGAGCCGGCGGCGTGCAGGCAAATCCTCCGTGAGCTCTGGGTGTGTGCGGAGCCGGCGGCGTGCAGGCAAATCCTCCGTGAGCTCTGGGTGTGTGCGGAGTCGGCGGCGTGCAGGCAAATCCTCCGTGAGCTCTGGGTGTGTGCGGAGCCGGCGGCGTGCAGGCAAATCCTCCGTGAGCTCTGGGTGTGTGCGGAGCCGGCGGCGTGCAGGCAAATCCTCCGTGAGCTCTGGTGTGTGCGGAGCCGGCGGCGTGCAGGCAAATCCTCCGTGAGCTCTGGGTGTGTGCGGAGCCGGCGGCGTGCAGGCAAATCCTCCGTGAGCTCTGGGTGTGTGCGGAGCCGGCCTCGTGCAGGCAAATCCTCCGCGAGCTCTGGATGTGTGCGGAGCCGGCCTCGTGCAGGTAAATCCTCCGCGGGCTCTGGATGTGTGCGGAGCCGGCCTCGTGCAGGTAAATCCTCCGTGGGCTCTGGGTGTGTGCGCAGCCGGAATTGTGCGGGTAAATCCTCCGCGGGCTCTGGGTGTGTGCGCAGCCGGAATTGTGCGGGTAAATCCTCCGCGGGGCTCTGGGTGTGTGCGCAGCCGGAATTGTGCGGGTAAATCCTCCGCGGGCTCTGGGTGTGTGCGCAGCCGGAATTGTGCGGGTAAATCCTCCGCGGGCTCTGGGTGTGTGCGCAGCCGGAATTGTGCGGGTAAATCCTCCGCGGGCTCTGGGTGTGTGCGCAGCCGGAATTGTGCGGGTAAATCCTCCGCGGGCTCTGGGTGTGTGCGGAACCGGCCTCGTGCGTGGAAATCCTCCGTGGGCTCTGGGTGTGTGCGCAGCCGGAATCGTGCGTGGAAATCCTCCAGGCTCTGGTGTGTGCGGAGCCGGCCTCGTGCGGGGAAATCCTCCGTGAGCTCTGGGTGTGTGCGGAGCCGGCGTCCTGTGGGGAAATCCTCCGAGCTCTGGATTTGTGCGGAGCCGGCCTCGTGCGGGTAAAACCTCCGCGGGCTCTGGGTGGTGCAGGCTGGGGCGGCCGCTGCCGATTATTCACACACTGTGCCGACACTACAGCTCTCGCAGTTATCTGCAGACACGTCCCACGTTACACATCTGGGTAGCTTTGTAGTCATGGCCGGTACACAGAAGTGTGAGTTCTGCTCTGGGGGCACCGGTTTGGGTTGTGCTCAGGATACCGCTCCTCCCGGTGTCTTCAGCAGCTGACGCCTCGGTGTTGCGCGCTGCCTCATCTCATTATACCGATGGCTCCTTGTCTTGTGTCTTCCAGGCCGTTATTGCCGCTCAGAGAAGAGGGGATGCGCTGGAGACTTCCAAGAAATGTAAGTGTCACAAGGGGGCGGGTGTTTTGCCATCTCATTTCCAAACTTAGTACACCCCCTGTGCTATATACGGTCCTCCGTAGATGACATGTGACACTATCTGCTCGTCCTCAGGGTCCGCAGGACAGAACAAGCAGCACGTGATCACCAAAAACACAGCCAAGCTGGACAGAGAGACGGAGGAGCTGCACCACGACCGAGTCACCCTGGAGGTGGGCAAAGTCATCCAGCAGGGCCGCCAGACCAAGGGGCTGACACAGAAGGACCTGGCCACGGTAAGAGAAGAGAGAGGGCAGATTAAGCTCGCTGACTAATCCCTGGTAGCTCATTCTGCTGCCTCCTGCTGGTCACCAGTGGAGTTATGGTTTGCGGAGGCCGGCGTCCCACTCTTCTTGAAGGACGGCCCTCAGGTCATTGAGGTTCTGGGGTACAGAGTTACAACCTCTACACAATGACTCAGCTGATTCCATAGGTTCTCTATGGGATTCAGGTCTGGAGACAGTGCAGCCGCTCCATTTGAGGTCCTCCAGTCTCCAGCAGCCGTTCGCTATAATGTGACCTCAGTGATCTGGGGCATTGTCGTCCATAAAGATTAGGCCTGTGTTATTCATGTAGAGGGATAATGACTGTATTAATTGTTATTCCAGTAGTAGGGGCGGTCACTGCACCAGTCACACACTGTAGGGCGGTTCTGTACTGACCAGACACACCGGCCCACACTATAACACCACCACCGCCAAAGGATCGTCTGGTGACAGCAGTGGCTGATACACAGCGCTCTCACTGACGTCTCCAACATCATTGGTGGCCATCGTTTCTGCTCAGCGTGAATAGACTTTCATCAGTGACCATCACTCGTCCAGCGTAGATGACGCCTGTCCTGGTGGGGTGGTCAGATACCTTCCAGGTCGTCTGGCACACAGAGTTGTCTGATATAAACAGTTTTGTATGGGCTGATGTGACACTTGGCGCCTCTCACCTCCCTTAATGCGCCTGGAGTTGTGTAGCATTCATCATCCGATTGTGAAGGGCATTGTTCACATTGAAGCGGCCATCAGTGTGGGATGACAATCACTTCTCTGCCTTTCTGTGACTCTTCCAGTCTCTGTACAGCCTTCTGGTGACACTCTGTGATGATGCTTTACGCTCAGTGGCCACTTGTCTGCCTGTGACTCTTCGAGTCTCTCTGTGTCTCTGTACAACCTGCCGGTGACACTCTGTGACTCTCTAAGCTCAGTGGTCACTTTTTTTCCCTTTCTGTGACTTTTTTCCAGTCTCTTATAACCTGATGGTGTCACTATAAGCTCAGTGGCCACTTCTCTGCCTGTGGCTCTCCCAGTCTCTCTGTATCTCTGTACAACCTACTGGTGACACTCTGTGACTCTCTAAGCTAAGTGGTCATTTTTTTTTTTTTTTTCCCTTTGTGTGACTTTTCCAGTCTCTCTGTGTCTCTGTACAACCTGCTGGTGACACTCTGTGATGCTCTAAGCTCAGGGGCCTCTTCCGTCTGAGAACCTCCTGCTTGAAGTCTCACAATGGCGCGGTGCTGCTGACCAATTGTTAGATGTCGTCTTCCTCTCTTGATGAGGAGGACAGTTTAATACCAACTCTAACTGAACCCCGATATTTATTGGGCGATTCATGGATCAAACACCTGATGTGAATATTGCCATTAAGCTTTTTGTTAGAGAATAGCAAGTTCTGCAGAAAGTCCTGAAACATTGAATAGATGGGACATGAGCACCCTAAAGTGCAGAGAAGGTCTCCGGATAAGGTCAGAGGGCATTGTAGTGTTGGGGGTAAGAATTGAGTGACCTCAAATACTTACTTCAACTATTTCACAGACCCAGGTACGTAGTTTAATTGATGTAGCCTAACATACATATTTATGAATGCTTTGCTTAGTTTCCTACTAACACGCACATATATTATATTATATATATATATATATATATATATATATATATATATATATATATATATATATATATATATATATATATATATATATATATATATATATTATTGCGGCACGGTGGCTCAGTGGTCAGCACTGCAGTCTTGGGGTGGCTCAGTGGTCAGCACTGCAGTCTTGGGGTGACTCAGTGGTCAGCACTGCAGTCTTGGGGTGACTCAGTGGTCAGCACTGCAGTCTTGCAGCGCTGGGGTCCTGGGTTCGAATCCCACCAAGGACAACATCTGCAAGGAGTTTGTATGTTCTCCCCGTGTTTGCGTGGGTTTCCTCCGAGTACTTCGGTTTCCTCCCACACTCCAAAGACATACAGATAGGGACTCTAGATTGTGAGCCCCAATGGGGACAGCATTCCTGATGTATGTAAAGCGCTGCGGAATATGTTAGCGCTACATAAAAATAAAGATTTATTTGATTTTTTTTATATTTTTCAATGATTTTCCTTAATACAATATGTAAGCACATGTAACTTAAAGGGAACCTGTCACTAGAATTTTCACTATGAAACTATAAGAATCCCCTTCTGCGGCTCCTGGGCTGCGTTCTAGAAAGGTTCCTCTTGCTCCTGGCCCCTCTTTCTGACCTAAATAAACACCTTATAAAATCTTACCTTTTGCTATGGTAATGAGCTTTGCTGGCCCCGGGGGCGGGCTGTATTGTGTCCGTTATTCCCCCTCCTGCTGCTGTTCGCCGTCCCCCAGTGTTGATTGATATAGATAATATAATAATATAATATTTATTCATTTATATAGCGCTATTAATTCCACAGCGCTTTACATACATTGGCAACACAACACTGTCCCCATTGGGGCTCACAATTTAAATTCCCTGAGAACAATAGAGAAGGGGTTTTATGCCGCGCTGTTCATCAGGAAGGAGGACAAAGAGATGGTCAATGTTCCTTTATTGTAGCTTGTTGTCTACGCGTTTCAGGAGCTCTGCTCCCTTCATCAGGACATACAGTACAAAAAAAAACATATCTGCAGTTGATCCTAGGATCCCAGCATATATACAACCCAGAAAAAAGAAAAAAATGTCAAGCCACACCCCCAAAATAAAAAAATTGGCGGGTAGGAATGACGCATGTAACAGCACACACATTTACATGTATAAAAGGCAAAGAAAAGAGGGGAAAACAATAGATAATGGTATAAAAATATGTTATAAAATATTCATGCAAAAAAATGTTTTATTATCCACAATTAAAAAATTCTAAAAATCAGGACTCATGGGTTAAAAAACAAGTGTCTGTTTTACTTTGTTTTGGAACCAGCAGTTTTACGGGGTTAAAGTGTGAAGGTAGATAATCTCCTCGTACGTGCCACTGGGGATTTTACAGGGAATGTCTGCAAAAACCAACATCGTAGATCATCAGGAAAAAGAGGAAAACTATTTGGAGGAATTTTATCAATGAAACCATGATTGAAAGACGTTCAGGATTCTCCCTCATTCAAAAAAATAATAAAAAAACAGTCACAGCAGTCATTTATATCAAGCGGGTAACAGAGCCCAAGTGTAAAACTCGGCTCTGTGAACCTTGCCTGAACCCGGGGTGAGCTGAGTTCAGGTTATAATAATGGCATCGCGTGGAAGCGAGTGCCAGAGTACAAGACCTAGAATGGTCTCAATGAGCCGTCCCCAGGACGACGTAACCACAGGTCTGAATTCCTCGACAGCACCGCACATAAGCAGTGTTGCTATTGACAGGGATTCAGGCCAGTGGTGTCTAAAGCCGTGCGACAACATCAGTAAGGGTACTTTCACACTTGCGTTATTTTCCTTCCGTTACAATCCGCAAGTAGGAAAATAACGGAAGGAAAATAACGCAAGTGTGAAAGTACCCTTACTGATGTTGTCGCACGGCTTTAGACACCACTGGCCTGAATCCCTGTCAATAGCAACACTGCTTATGTGCGGTGCTGTCGAGGAATTCAGACCTGTGGTTACGTCGTCCTGGGGACGGCTCATTGAGACCATTCTAGGTCTTGTACTCTGGCACTCGCTTCCACGCGATGCCATTATTATAACCTGAACTCAGCTCACCCCGGGTTCAGGCAAGGTTCACAGAGCCGAGTTTTACACTTGGGCTCTGTTACCCGCTTGATATAAATGACTGCTGTGACTGTTTTTTTATTATTTTTTTGAATGAGGGAGAATCCTGAACGTCTTTCAATCATGGTTTCATTGATAAAATTCCTCCAAATAGTTTTCCTCTTTTTCCTGATGATCTACGATGTTGGTTTTTGCAGACATTCCCTGTAAAATCCCCAGTGGCACGTACGAGGAGATTATCTACCTTCACACTTTAACCCCGTAAAACTGCTGGTTCCAAAACAAAGTAAAACAGACACTTGTTTTTTAACCCATGAGTCCTGATTTTTAGAATTTTTTAATTGTGGATAATAAAACATTTTTTTGCATGAATATTTTATAACATATTTTTATACCATTATCTATTGTTTTCCCCTCTTTTCTTTGCCTTTTATACATGTAAATGTGTGTGCTGTTACATGCGTCATTCCTACCCGCCAATTTTTTTATTTTGGGGGTGTGGCTTGACATTTTTTTCTTTTTTCTGGGTTGTATATATGCTGGGATCCTAGGATCAACTGCAGATATGTTTTTTTTTGTACTGTATGTCCTGATGAAGGGAGCAGAGCTCCTGAAACGCGTAGACAACAAGCTACAATAAAGGAACATTGACCATCTCTTTGTCCTCCTTCCTGATGAACAGCGCGGCATAAAACCCCTTCTCTATTGTTCTCTGTTATCAACCACGGGGGCTGCAGCAGACTTCATCTCTACAAAATAAGCTTTTATAGTAGTTGTGACTGTCACAACTACTGAAGGTGAGTGCATTCCCTTTAATTTTTTCCCGGATATATACCGGGTAAGACCCTATTGCGCTTTTTCTTTCCACAGTTTATTTCAATTTAAATTCCCTATCAGTATATTTTTGGAGTGTGGGAGGAAACCGGAGAACCCGGAGGAAACCCACGCAAACACGGGGAGAACATACAAACTCCTTGCAGATGTCCTTAGTGGGACTAGAACACAGGACCCCAGCGCTGCAAGACTGCAGTGCTAACCACTGAGCCACCACAAGACTGCAGTGCTAACCACTGAGACATCGTGCCCCCCATAGATGAGGCCGCCGCACTCATCTTCTCCAGTGCTACTGAAGTCTCGCGCATGCGCAGTGGCACTATCGCGGGACAGAGCACTGTTCAAATCGCGAGCACCGGCTTTGTTATTGCGCAGGCGCGAGATTATGGGCGGGTACTTGGATGACTCTAGTGATGACAAGGTCACCAGCATCATCCAAGTAGCCGCCCATAATCTCACAAATGCGCAATAACATCACCGACGCTCGCGATTTGAAAACAGTGCTGTCCAGCGATAATCTCGCGCATGCGCAGTGGCACTATGGCCGGCTACTTGGATGACGCTAGTGACATTGTCATCACTAGCGTCATCCAAGTAGCCGCCCATAATCTCGCGCATGCGCAGTGGCACTATCGCTGGACACCTTTCAAATCGCGAGCACCGGAGATGTTATTGCGCAGGCATGAGATTATGGGCGGCTACTTGGATGACTCTTGTGACCTTGTCATCATTAGTCATCCAAGTACCCGCCCATAATCTCGCGCCTGCGCAATAACAAAGCCAGTGCTCGCGATTTGAACAGTGCTCTGTCCCGCGATAGTGCCACTGCGCATGCGCGAGACTTCAGGAGCACTGCTGAACATGAGGGCGGCGGCCTCATCTATGTCAATCAACACTGGGGGACGGCGAACAGCGGCAGGAGGGGGAATAACGGACGCAATACAGCCCGCCCCCGGGGCCAGCAAACCTCATTACCATAGCAAAAGGTAAGATCTTATAAGGTGTTTATTTAGGTCTGAAAGGGGGGCCAGAAGCAAGAGGAAGCTTTCTAGAACGCAGCCCCGGAGCCGCAGAAGGGGAGTCTTATAGTTTCATTGCGAAAATTCTAGTGAAAGATGACTCCTACATCCTAGACGACACCCAAGATGCTGAACACATGGAAGCACACCTAAAGTTTGGACTAACCAATCCAGTGGAGATAGCGAACTGCTACACGCCCTGAGCCCGACCTGCGATACTTGATTGGACTATATTTTGTCCACGCTCTTTTCTTCCCTAGAACTATAAAAGTTTTGTGAACAATAAACGAGCAGAATTTCTTTGGCGTCCGTCATCAGAGGAAGCGCATAGCTGACTTTAGTGTGTTATTCCTTCTCGTGTGCACACATGACATTCCAGGTAATCTGAAAAGGGCATCAGACCTTACAGGACCCTTTGTAGTCTCACCTCAACAGCAGGATCATCCGGAAATTTCACTTTTTGAACGTAGTGTGTATATATATTTATTTTTTTTTTTTTTTATATATAATATATATATTTTTTCTGATTTGTTGCTGCTGCGGCCGTCGCTTGCTGTATAAGCCGTGTATGGAGATGGTCCACGTCAGCATTTTTTGGCCGCCTCTTACACGTGGCCGTCCTCAGCAGGAGGCAGATCACGGGACTGTTGTCTGGCGGCCGCTGGACCAGGGTCATGCGAATTTAGTTCACATATGTCCATGTAGTGTAGATTTTGGGATGGGTTTTCCCCACAAGCCATATTTGCTTGCAGGAAGGAAAGCGAGATGCTGTCTCTCTATAGTGTGAACTAGCTGTACTATCCGGCTTCACCCGGGTTAATAACTGTTAACAAAATAGAATGTATTAACATTCCCGGGATAGAATTTCTTAACGCCTGGGATAGTAACTGTCTCTCTGTTTCTCTCCCAGTTTCTGTCTCCCCCTCTGTATATATATCTGTCTCTCTCTCTATCTTTGTCTGTCTTTCTCCGTCTGTCTCAATCTTTCTCTTTCTATCTCTGTCACTTTCCCTGCCTGTCTCTTTCCCTGTCTGTCCCTCTTTTCCTCTTTCCCCCCTATGTCTGCCTCTTTCCCTGTCTGTGTCTGCCTCTTTCCCTGTCTGTGTCTGCCTCTTTCCCTGTCTGTGTCTGCCTCTTTCCCTGTCTGTGTCTGCCTCTTTCCCTGTCTGTGTCTGCCGCTTTCCCTGTCTGTGTCTGCCTCTTTCCCTGTCTGTGTCTGCCGCTTTCCCTGTCTGTGTCTGCCTCTTTCCCTGTCTGTGTCTGCCTCTTTCCCTGTCTGTGTCTGCCTCTTTCCCTGTCTGTGTCTGCCGCTTTCCCTGTCTGTGTCTGCCGCTTTCCCTGTCTGTGTCTGCCGCTTTCCCTGTCTGTGTCTGCCGCTTTCCCTGTCTGTGTCTGCCGCTTTCCCTGTCTGCATTGTGACACGCTAACAATCCATATAAGGGCGTGGCTGCGCATTCTTCTGAAGTTCTGGCTGCACTGTGGCGCCGAGCTCCATTCGCTTTAATGGAGGCAGGTTTTTTAGTGAATAACTGTAAAGCGCGGGGTTAAAATTTCTCCTCAAAACATAGCCTATGACGCTCTCTCGGGGTCCAGACGTGTGAGTGTGCAAAATTTTGTGGTTGTAGCTGCGACTGTAGATGCCAATCCCGGACACACACTCAGCTAGATATCCACTAATTGGGGGGGGATCGGTGTTTAGTCGTCCATCGCCCCCTCATCTTCTGGTCTCTTCATTTACAGAGAATTAATGAAAAACCGCAGGTGATCGCCGATTATGAAAGCGGAAAAGCGATTCCAAGCAACCAAGTTATGGGGAAGATTGAGCGAGCCATTGGTAAGTGTCTGCGTAGGAGCCGGCTCTTCTTATAAGTTTTCACACCCGCTCCGGGGTCCGAGCTCGACCCTTTCCACTCTATTAACCGTCTAATATCTGGAATGTGTTTGAATTGTTACAAATCCCGCTCCGATTCTCGTCTTTCAGGTCTCAAGCTGCGGGGGAAGGATATTGGAACACCCCTCGAAGCTGCTCCTAAAAAGAAATGAAAATAAAGCCTCGAAATCAGTGCCCTCCCCCCGCTGATCTCGGCCAGTCCCTCTCCGGAGCAGACTGGACCCTTACCATTGCCAAGCTGAACACATGGGGGCGATTGGATGGGAAACTCGATGGGACAATGACCGCGGTCTCTCACCTGCTGGAAAACGAGAATAGACGCATTTCTTCCAAATAATGAAATAAATAAATCTGAACCGCAAGGTTCCTGCCAAGAGCGGCACGTATGCGCCTCCGGGCGGCCTCGCCGTGGGCTTCGGGGGTCTCTTTCGTTTGTTTCCCCACAGGACGGTGGGGTTTGCTTTCTTTTCGGCGGAGAGGAGGCTCCGTTCCATCAGTTATAAGTTCTCACATCCTTTCTTGTATGTAATTGTAAAATAAAATTATCTTCCTCCACCGGTGATTTCTTCCCTCCGTTCAGTCTCTGCAGAACATCGCAGCAATGTGGGGTCCGTTGTGAGATCTCCCACCTTAATGGACGTAACAAGGTGTGGATGGGAATAGCCGTCCTGCTCTGTAACTCCCCTGTGTTGTTGTCTTGCTAAATTCTACTAAGAAGGGGGCTGAAAGCCCGTACTTACGAAGCGCTCACTGATATCCTAATCAGGCACGAATACTAATATTCTTTATAGCAAGATACTATTTATTTTAATAGCACATGAATATATATATAGTCAATGGTACATAGGCATAAGAACTATAGTCATAGAAACTTATACAATAACAGAAATATGCATCAACATTACCGTTATGTTGTAGCAATCCTTTCACATCGGAGGGAACTCGAGTTAATGATAAGGAATCAACATGGCATCTTGGCATGGCATCACAGGAACAGTGCGTACGTACACTTCAATGTCCTGGAAGGTATTTCCCTAACATTAAGCGAGTTCGGTGTATTTTTTATAGGAAAATATTGTAGGTTGGGTTTACATGGTCACCAGCATATGACAGCTGAGTCATGTTCATGTAACTTGACCACAAGCTGCTGTGGGCACCAGTAGCTTCCTGCACATTTCCTGCACATTTAGCCAGTGGTCAACTGACCAACTGTGGTCGGCCATAGTGTTAGCGAAATATTGCAATGAGCCGTAAATTTCATATGCAAACGTCCTTCAACCTGTCTTTACGCTAACCACAAGTTTCCTGTAAGTGGAACTGTAAATGTTACTTCCTTTATCTTCAAAACTGCTTCAGAAACCTGTGTGACATGTATTACTTGGTATTAGTGAAATATTATCCAAAGGACATCTTCTTTGATACTGAATTATTGATGGATCAAATAATATCTGGGATCACTCCTATCTTATGATTATGATTCCTATCTAATTACATTCAAACTTCAGTCATATCACATTGGTATCACAATCGGTCCTTGATCCCAGGGATTATTTTCCATCATCAGTATTCCACTAGAAGAAGATCACTCGGAATATACCATACCATGACCAAGAAATATTGTTTGCCACAAATTGTCTTGCTTTGTTTAGATAAACATTGAATCACAAATATAATCAGTTTCACTATGTATAGTATATTAAAACTAAAAGCAATATTATCTGAAAAGCTCCCTTGAATATCATGTGTTTTGGCATTTGCTCGATATTCAAAGGAATCATTACACATTACATTTCCTGATATGTTACTACAAGTTTCACTAGTCCCATTTATGAACATATTGGCATAAGGCCATAACATATCATGAATTGTCCTTTCCACTAAGCTGGGTTTAAAAGCATCTACAGTATTTATAGCTGTCCCAAAACTTATTTTTATATTCCCCATAGGGATGAATCCCAGGTTAGTCAGTCCAGTCTTATATCTTAGTACCCAAATTCCTCCCTTAAAAGCCAGATATTGCAAATTGGTGACTGTTGCATTCAAATTGCCTTGCCACCATGGAAGATTGATCCATCCCACTATGGAAATGGGTACTGTAGTATTCTATAGATGAACACTTAGAGTGTCTTTATCAGCAAGATGATCAGAACAACTTTTCTACTTTAAGATTTCCTCCATCGATACCGGGACATCCAGATAAGGGATACTGGTGGCTGTAAGCGAAGAATGTGTACAGATCCAGCAATCTGTGTGTTGAAAATGTGATGGTGCATCAGAAATGTATTCGCCACAGGTTCCTCCTGATGTAGACTTGTCCATCCAACGACCAAAGAGGCAAACATCGAACACAGGAATTTCTCCATCTCATCATTATCGAGCTCTTCCCAGTAACCGATACCATGGATTCCGCTTATTTACAACACCTTCTGCAAATAAAGATACACTATTATTCTCGTAAATAACATTTTTCTTGTGGGACATATTCCCACTTCCACACTCCTGGTCTCATCAGGAAAGTACGATCTTTTCCGACCGCTATTACCTCTGCCTCTGAGGGCGGTCCTTGGAGGTTTTGAATCCATATTTTTGCTCCTACATTTTTAATATTAGAGGATCCAAAACCTTTAGTACCCCATATTGTTAATTCTGCTGGGGCAGTTCCTTCTCTTATTTCAGACAAGTTTATTGGAATTATTAACATCTGAGCCACCTTCTGGTGTTTCATCAATATCAAAGGTTCATTTCCAAAATTTAGCATCAGTACCTTGATTTCTCCCTGATGATCTGCCTCTATTACCCCTCCCACCACTATGGCTCCTTTTAACGCTAAGCTAGAACGAGTGGCTATTTGACCATAATGATCCTTTGGTGTATGGCAACCCAATCCTGTTGAAATTGGTTTTACCTTACCTGGGGGTACCACGACAGTTTCCAATGTACTGAGGTCTAAACCTGCTGAATAAGGCGTCGCTCTTTCTGGTGTGCCCAAACAGCTGTACCTTGCCTTGTCAACTGTTGGACTGACTTGTCTGATGGCTGCTGCTTTATCTGCTTCTGAATTACACAAACGTTCAAGTGAGTTAGTAGGGACATGAGCATCGACATGAAATACAGTGGTCTTGGTAGATTGAATAATCCCTTCAATGTCTTGCCACACTTCCCTGACCATCTCAAACACATTTTGCTGTTCCTCTCCCCAGTGGAAGTCATATTTTTTCCTCGTTACTTTGTACAAAGGAGCCAACATTTGTCCCAAATGAGGGATATGTTGTCTCCAAAAATCAAACAATCCAATATAAGACTGAGTCTCCTGTTTGGATTTAGGGACCGGAAAATTAATAATTTTCTGTCTGGCATTGGGCAAGATCTCTCTGTGCCCCTTGTTCCACTGAATCCCTAGACATGTTACCACCTGAGACGGTCCTTGAACCTTGGCATCATTGATTTCCCATCCTTTACTCCACATATGAGCAACCAGTTTTGTCAATTGATCTTTCACACTTTGCTCATCTTGTCCTTGAATCTTTAGATTACGCTCATGCATTACACTATATGCACTTGCCAAAATCCACATGTGCCGTGCTAAAGACACTACATCACCTGTTTTCACAGGGACACTACCGAATACATTCACAACATCAGTAGCTTCACTACCCTTAAGCTTATCCTGCCATTGTTTGTGCCATGCTAAAGACACTACATCACCTGCTTTCACAGGGACACTACCGAATACATTCACAACATCAGTAGCTTCACTACCCTTGAGCTTATCCTGCCATTGTTTGTGCCATGCTAAAGACACTACATCACCTGCTTTCACAGGGACACTACCGAATACATTCACAACATCAGAAGCTTCACTACCCTTGAGCTTATCCTGCCATTGTTTGTGCCGTGCTAAAGACACTACATCACCTGCTTTCACAGGGGCACCACTGAGTACATTCACAACATCAGTAGCTTCACTACCCATAAGCTTGTCCTGCCATTGTTTGTGCCGTGCTAAAGACACTACATCACCTGCTTTCACAGGGGCACCACTGAGTACATTCACAACATCAGTAGCTTCACTACCCATAAGCTTGTCCTGCCATTGTTTGTGCCGTGCTAAAGACACTACATCACCTGCTTTCACAGGGACACCACTGAGTACATTCACAACATCAGTAGCTTCACTACCCTTGAGCTTATCCTGCCATTGTTTGTGCCGTGCTAAAGACACTACATCACCTGCTTTCACAGGGGCACCACTGAGTACATTCACAACATCAGTAGCTTCACTACCCATAAGCTTGTCCTGCCATTGTTCTACCAATCCACAAGACACTACATCACCTGTTTTCACAGGGGCACTACTGAGTACATTCACAACATCAGTAGGTACACAACCCTTAAGCTTATTCTGCCATTGTTCTGCCAATCCACAAGACACTACATCACCTGTTTTCACAGGGTCACTACCGAGTACATTCACAACATCAGTAGGTACACAACCCTTAAGCTTATTCTGCCATTGTTCTGCCAATCCACAATTGACCAATTCATGTGCTATAAGATTGTAGGGAGCCTCAATCCAGGTGGGGATCTCCACAACAACCTCCTTAACATTATCCTTACGTTTTCTGAACATTTTGACACTATGCAAAAAGATTGAAAAATATCTGGAAATTTGCCAAATATATGTTTTTAATTTCTAAATTACAAAAATTTGTTAAATTACTTCTAATAGAAGTAATCCTGCCGACTACGCCAATTTATGTCTTGCTAAATTCTACTAAGAAGGGGGCTGAAAGCCCGTACTTACGAAGCGCTCACTGATATCCTAATCAGGCACGAATACTAATATTCTTTATAGCAAGATACTATTTATTTTAATAGCACATGAATATATATATAGTCAATGGTACATAGGCATAAGAACTATAGTCATAGAAACTTATACAATAACAGAAATATGCATCAACATTACCGTTATGTTGTAGCAATCCTTTCACATCGGAGGGAACTCGAGTTAATGATAAGGAATCAACATGGCATCTTGGCATGGCATCACAGGAACAGTGCGTACGTACACTTCAATGTCCTGGAAGGTATTTCCCTAACATTAAGCGAGTTCGGTGTATTTTTTATAGGAAAATATTGTAGGTTGGGTTTACATGGTCACCAGCATATGACAGCTGAGTCATGTTCATGTAACTTGACCACAAGCTGCTGTGGGCACCAGTAGCTTCCTGCACATTTCCTGCACATTTAGCCAGTGGTCAACTGACCAACTGTGGTCGGCCATAGTGTTAGCGAAATATTGCAATGAGCCGTAAATTTCATATGCAAACTTCCTTCAACCTGTCTTTACGCTAACCACAAGTTTCCTGTAAGTGGAACTGTAAATGTTACTTCTTTTATCTTCAAAACTGCTTCAGAAACCTGTGTGACATGTATTACTTGGTATTAGTGAAATATTATCCAAAGGACATCTTCTTTGATACTGAATTATTGATGGATCAAATAATATCTGGGATCACTCCTATCTTATGATTATGATTCCTATCTAATTACATTCAAACTTCAGTCATATCACATTGGTATCACAGTTGTGAACACATTTGGACTGGGTTCTGGTTTGGGACTCCCTATTGTGCCCAGTGCTGGTAGTGGAGTTGGTCTGCTTAACAGAAGCCAGACAGCTGATGGTGATTGGCAATCAGGTTGTTTAGACTGGGCCTGTATAACAGTAGTTATCTCTTGGTCTGTGCCGGTGATCAATGTGGTCTCCTGTGGTGCTGTGGACATTCTGAAGTCTGCCCTATCTTCTGTTTCTACCTGAGCTCCTAACAGATAAGTTGCTCTTTGTACCTCTGCTGGTTTTGTTTCCATTTTCCTGTTTATTTTGAAGGTACTAAGGCTTGTCTCCTGATTTTTCGCCTGTGGAGTTGGATCTTTGCCTGCTGGTAATGTCTGTGTACTTTGCTCCATATTATGCAATATATTTGTGTTTTATCATGCTTGGTACTAATTTCAGTCCTTCCTCCTATATTAGTGTTTTGCTTGGATCCCAGTAACACTAGAGTACTGATATAGTGGGGGAGAGATCGTGTGGTCTCAGCTTTTTTCCCATCAGGTGTTTTTTGGTTTTTTTTTAGGGTACTGCACGGCTACAGACAGTGTTCTTTTCTGTCCTTTGCTATATAGCTAGTTTGGGCCTCATCTTTGCTGAATCTGTTTTCTGCCTGTGTACTGTGTTTCATCTTGTCTCCCCGGCTTTATATGTTTGGGGGCTCTCTATATCTTTGGGAACTGCTCTGAGGCAGATTTGCTATCGGTATTTTTCTTCCTTTAGGAAGAATTAGTTCTCCGGCTGTGTCGAGGCGACCAGGTCATTGTAGGCTCGTTCCATGGCTACTTCTAGTTGTGTCGTCAGTGTGAGGTCTGCAGTCAGCTGAGTTTCCAACCACTCTGGTGATTCTCTGGATTTCCTAGTTTTTGCCCTCCCTTTTTTTTTTTATCCTCCTCGGTCACTGAATCATAACGCCCCCTGGTAGTGAGTGGGAGTTAGGATGGAGCTCGCTGTATGGCATTAGGACCCCGGTGATTTGTGGGTGGACGGGTGGATCTGCTGCACAATAAGAGACGCTTTCCATAGACAGGATTTATTGGACAGTAAAGCATGGACTGATTTTGCAGCATATTTTGGTTTTCTCAACCCTCTGAAGAGTCGATATCATACGACACGTTATCGAAACCCTCGATGTCGTCGGCTTCTTCCGGCAGTGATGGATCGGCGAGCCTATTCCTCCTCCATCTGCGGTACAGGAGGAAGACGAGCAGCAGACACAGCGCGGCGATGAGCACTCCGATGACGATGGCCCAGGTCCGACCCGAATTGTCTTTACCTGAAAGAACACGTTCTGCTGAGAGCTCGGCCGGAAGGTGAACCATCAGTATTTAGAACTATAGTGAGTGGGCACTGCGGCAGATGACAGCGCTGCCAGCCATCCATACTGCGGTGGGGAAGGGGCCTGGCTTATATTAGTGACTGTACTGGAAATGAGCATCCTCGGGGTGGGTGCTTACCTTTTGGAGTCTCTACGACACTGCTGCAGAGCCTGTCCGGGGTGTACGTCAGGTCATCCAGAGAGATGACGGCAGAGTGTGGGCGACTGCCCTTCACTGCCTCAAATATAATCTGTAAAGAGAAAGAACGTGAGCTGCTGCCGGCTGACCACACCGGCCCGGCTGCTGGAGGACGTTGCCTGACCGCACCGGCCCGGCTGCTGCAGGACGTTGGCTGCCGGCTGAGCGCACCGGCCCGGCTGCTGCAGGACGTTGGCTGAGCGCACCGGCCCAGCTGCTGCAGGACGTTGGCTGAGCGCACCGGCCCGGCTGCTGCAGGACGTTGGCTGAGCGCACCGGCCCGGCTGCTGCAGGGCGTTGGCTGAGCGCACCGGCCCGGCTGCTGCAGGGCGTTGGCTGAGCGCACCGGCCCGGCTGCTGCAGGACGTTGGCTGAGCGCACCGGCCCGGCTGCTGCAGGACGTTGGCTGAGCGCACCGGCCCGGCTGCTGCAGGACGTTGGCTGAGCGCACCGGCCCGGCTGCTGCAGGACGTTGGCTGAGCGCACCGGCCCCCCTGCTGCAGGACTGCACCGGCCAGCCTACCTGAAACTCCCCGGTGCTGTTCAGCTGCAGCTTCTCTTCCTGCCAGTCTCCGCTGTGATACCCGTGTAGTGCCCATACGGGCAGCAGCCCCTGAGCTCCGGTCACATACAGGACCATCTCCCCCAGATCTGCAAACAAAAGAGGAAACGAGTAGTGCCAAATCTGGTACAGGGTAGGACGTCAGGTTAGGAGTCACAGCCTGGAACCGTGCTGTGGATGGTTATAGTGGGTAATGGAGGCCGACCACTAGTGCACGTGACTTACGGTAATGGTCCGAGGAGTCTGTGCGGTAGGAGAAGGTGAAGCAGGATCCCGCAGTCGCTGACAGGTGCTCACTGAGCAGCCAGGCGGATGTCCCCTCGGCATGCAGCGCCCCCGTGTCCACAAAGGCGTAGTGTCCTGCCGGATCATTACATTGTGGGGTCAGATATTAAAGGGGCTCTCTAGATTGCTCTCACTAGGCTGTGCACCTCACCCTCTGCAGAGCCCAGGCTGTGATCCTTCTCCGGAGCAGCGCTCGGCTTGTTTATGGCTCCTCCGTTCGTCCAGTCCCAGTCGTATGTATCCATGAAGGGAATGTGGACATTGCTCCAAGAACACGACCCCGATTCAAAGTCACAAGATGCTGCAAAAGAGAACAGTTTATGGCAGTGAAGACTCACAGTATTACCAGATAGTGCCACTGCCTCATCAGTGGGAGTGCCCATGATGAATGGACGAGAGTACCTGTATGACGATGGATACGGTACCTGATTCTGGACAGGAGTGATGGGCGATGTGAATGTCGTCCACAGCGATGTAAGAACGATCTCCCCCTGCACCAACCGCCTCCAAGAGCAACTACAAGAAGGAGGACTGAGTCAGCGCCCAACGAGGGAGCGGACGGGAGTCGGCGCCCAACGAGGGAGCGGACTGAGTCGGTGCCCAACGAGGGAGCGGACGGTGTCGGCGCCCAACGAGGGAGCGGACGGTGTCGGCGCCCAACGAAGGAACGGATACAGCTGTTCCTGTACACTGTCACCGGATGGCCGGTTGCACTTCCATCTCATTATTTCAAGCTGCCGTCCAATATTAAACTGTGCCACAACAGATCTATAGATGGTTTCTGCTACTGCAGCTCAACTTTATTAACCTGCTCCACCAGGAGCCACCTGTAGCCGGAGGTGGCGCTGAACCTGCCAGATGGATGCTCTGCATCTGCATTACCTTCCATTGCACCTCGGCCTGCAGAGCTGCGCTCCCGTACCGCCAGCTGCCTGGTTTTGCATCTGAGATCCGCAGAATTTCTCTCTTAACTTTCTTCTTTCCATTGTCATCCTCAATAGACACGATGAACGTTCCTGCCGAATTCACACAGACACACGTACGATATTACCATTGATATGGTGCCAGCCGGGGGTGATCGTGTGCCCGCAGCTCGTGTACTGACCTGGGCTGGTGCCCCCCATCTGGTACCAGAAGCTCAGGCAGCCGAGGTGCGGCCGGGCATTGTACACGCTGGACGTTAGAAGCGCAGACGACTTCTTGGGCAGGTTACCGTTGCTGGTGTCCACCGCCATGTAGTGCCCTGCGGATACCAACATACATATATAGCTGTGTCTGTGCCGCTCAGCCACCGTCTGCGCAGGCGCAGCTCGTACCTGTAAAGCTCTGCAGGGTGTGATCGTAGGACGGGCCCGGCTGGTGGCTGAAGGGGACGTTCTGGTGTAACTGCCACTTATATGTCCCCTCGGAGGAAAAGCCGCAGGATCCAGCCTCAAAAGAGCAGCGGGTGGGCGCAGCGCAGGGGCCGCTCATCACCGTGATGTCATCGATGGCGATGTGGCCGATGGAGCCGTCACGCACCACCTCGAAGATGAGCTGAGACATGAATGAAGATCAGTATAATGACCTGTAATAGATCGGGGCACCACGTCCTCGGCGGCACAGGACCATGTGCCAAGAATGCGCCTCCCGGTCACGTACCTCGTACTTCTTGCTTGTGAGTGTCACCATTTCCTGGTGCCACCGATTCCCTCGGGTTCCCGTGCTCGTCCAGAGTAACTTTTCTTCCCCTCCGTCATATTTGCTGTACAGGTTTAGGGTGCCTGGATTCCCCCCAGAAATAAAGGATTTATTAGTGACTGTATGGCGGTCCGCCTTGTTTCTTCATTGCAGACTGACATCTGACAAGACTACTGCGGTCAGCAAAAGTTTGTGCACCCCACGCAAGCCGGGGCGTAACATCCTCACCTGTGTCAGGGCCAAACATTCTGTAGTAGAAGGACAGGCAGGAGGTGTCAGATGCCACAGATTTGGGGTAGGACAACAGACGAGCCTTCGTACCACGATCCGAGCGAGACCCCCCAGCCACAAACATATAACCACCTGCGGAAGAAAGAAGCTTAGTGCGGCCACAACCATCCGGAGTGGACAGACGGGCCGGCGGCGGAGCAGCTCACCCTGCCCTGTTGTGTGGTCGGATAAAGTGCCCGTCTCCCAGTCAATCTCGTCTCTTGTATCTTGATGCCAACCGCACGGCCCGGTCTCAAAATTACAAGTCACCGGCGCTGAAAATCCAGAAAAACAATAACGATAAATACAAATCTGCTTCACCCCAACACGTACAACCGCCCAGCGTTCCTTACCGTCCTCAGCCGCCTCCTTCTCGCAGCTGAAAACCTTTATCTCACTCACTGCAGCGCTCCAGTTCCCAAAAACTCCGGGGTCCACGGCTCCCGCCAGAACCAGCTACAAGGGGCAGAGAAACTCCAGGATCAATACTGCCCCCATCATATATACACTGGAGAAATACCGCGCATTATATACACATACATGGAGCCCCAAGGTGTAAACACGCACAGGCGCCTACATATACTGAGGACGGAGGCAACCGGCGGTCACTGAGGACAGAGATGACTGGCGGTCACCGAATACTGAGGACAGAGGCGACAGGCAGTCACTGAGGGCGGAGGAGACGGGCTGTCACCGAATACTAAGGATGGAGGAGACAGGCGGTCACCGAATACTGAGGACAGAGGCGACGGGCAGTCACTGAGGACGGAGGAGACGGGCTGTCACCGAATACTAAGGATGGAGGAGACTGGTGGTCACTGAATACTGAGGACAGAGGAGACGGGCGTTCACTGAATACTGAGGACGGAGGAGACGGGCGTTCACTGAATACTAAGGACGGAGGAGACGGGCGGTCACTGAATACTGAGGACGGAGGAGACGGGCGGTCACTGAATACTGAGGACGGAGGAGGCGGGCAGTCACTGAATACTGAGGACGGAGGAGACGGGCGGTCACCGAATACTGAGGACAGAGGCGACGGGCAGTCACTGAGGACGGAGGAGATGGGCTGTCACCGAATACTAAGGATGGAGGAGACAGGTGGTCACTGAATACTGAGGACAGAGTAGACGGGCGTTCACTGAATACTGAGGACGGAGGAGACGGGCGTTCACTGAATACTGAGGACGGAGGAGACGGGCGTTCACTGAATACTGAGGACGGAGGAGACGGGCGGTCACTGAATACTGAGGACGGAGGAGACGGGCGGTCACTGAATACTGACGACGGAGGAGACGGGCGGTCACTGAATACTGACGACGGAGGAGACGGGCGGTCACTGAATACTGACGACGGAGGAGACGGGCGGTCACTGAATACTGAGGACGGAGGAGACGGGCGGTCACTGAATACTGAGGACGGAGGAGACGGGCGGTCAGTGAATACTGAGGACGGAGGAGACGGGCGGTCACTGAATACTGAGGACGGAGGAGACGGGCGGTCACTGAATACTGAGGACGGAGGAGACGGGCGGTCACTGAATACTGAGGACGGAGGAGACGGGCGGTCACTGAATACTGAGGACGGAGGAGACGGGCGGTCACTGAATACTGAGGACGGAGGAGACGGGCGGTCACTGAATATTGAGGACGGAGGAGACGGGCTATCACTGAATACTGAGGATGGAGGAGACGGGCGGTCACTGAATACTGAGGACGGAGGAGACGGGCGGTCACTGAATACTGAGGACGGAGGAGACGGGCGGTCACTGAATACTGAGGACGGAGGAGACGGGCGGTCACTGAATACTGAGGACGGAGGAGACGGGCGGTCACTGAATATTGAGGACGGAGGAGACGGGCTATCACTGAATACTGAGGATGGAGGAGATGGGCGGTCACTGAAAGGACGAAGGTGACGGACGGTCCCCAGATACTGAGGACAGAGGAGACGGGCTGTCACTGAATACTGAGGATGGAGGAGACGGGCGGTCACTGAATACTGAGGACGGAGGAGACGGGCGGTCACCGAATACTGAGGACGGAGGAGATGAGCAATCACTGAATACTGAGGATGGAGGAGACAGGCAGTCACTGAATACTGAGGATGGAGGAGACGGGCTGTCACTGAATACTGAGGATGGAGGAGACGGGCGGTCACTGAATACTGAGGACGGAGGAGACGGGCGGTCACTGAATACTGAGGACGGAGGAGACGGGCGGTCACCGGATACAGAGGGGACTTGCATTTCTCTCTTGTTCATTGATAACCGTCCACTATTCGCTCTTCTACACAAGTTCCTCGTCTGTTACCTGGAAGTTTTGCGGTTGTTCTCTCAGACGGATCAGAACAGTTGTCCACTCCTTGCTCTTTTCTCCACGACTCTGCCAGACGTGTGAGTGCGCATCGAGCTGCGGATCCCACACACTTAGAGAGACGAAGCCTAAAACAGACAGGGACACGGCTCTCAGGACCTGTTTATATTTACACCACAGCAGAGGATGGCGGCACAATACTGACCTGCAGGACCAGTGTGGAGGTAGTACGTCATGTTAATACAGGACGGGGCGGCGGGGCACAGGACGGGGCTGAGGGATACGGCGTCAGTCTTTAAATTCCCCTCCGCTTTCAGCAGGGTCAGGGGGGGGCCTAAAAGAGAATTAAAAAAAATCATCAGCTGCAGTATGTACCTCGGGGGTCCGGATCTCGGCAGCTGCCCTGACACCCCCTGGCTTTTATACGGGTCTTGGATAGGAAGGAAATATTGATTTGTGATTTCATGGAATATTTTTAACCTATTACGAAAATAGAGGTGGAATTACGGATCCGTAAAGAATGGCGTCCACATAGAAGACGCAGAATGATGCAGCCATGGAAGGGCCCAGCAGATGGGGTCATTATAGGGGTCTTTACCTGTAGTTGACAGTCCCCATTTGTACGCCCCGATACTGACATCCGTCCATCCGACAACACTGCTCCTATTTGCTGTAGAAAAAAAAAAATCATAGCCAAAAAAAAGAAACATCAGGTCCCTCATCCCCTTATTGTGCACATGGCCCCTACTCTGCAGTGACCACTGCGGGGGGCACCCCACAACTTCCACAAAAATCTCGTAATGGTGACTTTTGTAGGACACACCATCACTTTAGGATAGGTGGAGGTAATGAACGCACCCGAGTGCTGCATAGAGGGTCGTCCTACCTGGTGTACAAGCTTCCCTCACACTCCGGACCGCGCCGTCCAACCGGGCCGAGGACTTCACCGATCCTGCGGATTCATCTGCAAAATCGATGGACATCATTACAGGGTGATGCAGGAATACGGGGGACGAGACCCCTGGACAAACATACTACAAATACAGTGAGCAATGGAGCTTTGCGGTGGATGTGCCCTCAACCCTAAAATCTGAAGCTTGGGTTTTTTTATATTACTTTGGAAAAAATCGGCAGCATCTGGTGATGATGGGGATGACAAGCATCAGCGTCGGATGATGACGGGGATGACAAGCATCAGCGTCGGATGATGACGGGGATGACAAGCATCAGCGTCGGATGATGACGGGGATGACAAGCATCAGCGTCGGATGATGATGGGGATGACAAGCATCAGCGTTGGGGGATGATGGGGATGACAAGCACCAGGTGGAGCCATGAAGGGGATGACAAACATCAGTGTCGGATGATGACGGGGATGACAAGCATCAGCGATGGGCAATGACGGGGATGATAAGCATCAGCGATGGGCAATGACGGGGATGATGGCGATGATGGGGGTGACAAGCATCAGGTGGAGCCATGAAGGAGATGACAAGCATCAGCGTGGTGATGATGAGGATGACAAGCATCAGCGTTGGGGGATGATGGGGATGACCAGCATCAGCGTCGGGTGAGGATGACAAGCATCAGGCGGAGCCATGAAGGGGATGACAAGCATCAGCGTTGGGGGATGACAAGCATCAGTGTCGCGGGATGATAAGCATCAGCGTTGGGCGATGATGGGGATGACAAGCATCAGGTGAAGCCATGAAGGGGATGACAAGCATCAGCGTCGGGTGATGACGGGGATGACAAGCATCAGTGTTGGGTGATGATGGGGATGACAAGCATCAGGTGAAGCCATGAAAGGAACCATGTTGGCGAGGGGCAGATACAGCGGTGCACGAAGGTATCACTGGCCGCATGTGCTGGAGATTGGATAGGACATTGGAAGCGAGCCGGAGGCGAAAACTCAGGTCCGATGCTGCACCCATCATCACTGCGAAAATTAAAGTACTGATGAATCGGCACCTACTCTTCACCGCGCACCCAGGAGACAGGATCAGATCGTCCACTGCTAGGACGCCGGCCGCGCCGTCACCAGAGCCCTCAATAAAAACCTGGGAAGAAAAAGAATAAAACGCGTCAGTAAGAAGCAGCCAGCGAGTAAGGAAAAGCGGCCATCAGCGGGGACAGCGGCTTTAATCATCACATCCCTAGAGGATGCCGACGAGCCGGAGGCATCACCATCCAGGGACAGCGAGGATCACCTGGAATGACTGGTTGGACGGAGGAAAGGAGACTTTCTCCCGGATCCACAGGGCGCCCCTCCGGCCGAGCAGCTTTAACTCTACGTTGTCCTTCTGTTCGGAGCCAGTGAGGCGATAACCCACGGAGAGCGAGGCCACGTCAGATCCATCCATGTAATAATAAAACACGAGCTGCAGGGGCAAAGCCACAATCAGAAGACCCCCAGTCACTGCCCTACTGACACAGCAGAGGGTCCCATCTGTACGGCGACCCCCAGTCACTGCCCTACTGACACAGCAGAGGGTCCCATCTGTACGGAGACGCCCAGTCACTGCCCTACTGACACAGCAGAGGATCCCATCTGTACAGAGACCCCCAGTCACTGCCCTACTGACACAGCAGAGGGTCTCATCTGTACAGAGACCCCCAGTCACTGCCCTACTGACACAGCAGAGGGTCCCATCTGTACGGAGACCACCAGTCACTGCCCTACTGACACAGCAGAGGGTCCCATCTGTACGGAGACGCCCAGTCACTGCCCTACTGACACAGCAGAGGGTCCCATCTGTACGGAGACCCCCAGTCACTGCCCTACTGACACAGCAGAGGATCCCATCTGTACAGAGACCCCCAGTCACTGCCCTACTGACACAGCAGAGGGTCTCATCTGTACAGAGACCCCCAGTCACTGCCCTACTGACACAGCAGAGGGTCCCATCTGTACGGAGACCACCAGTCACTGCCCTACTGACACAGCAGAGGGTCCCATCTGTACGGAGACCCCCAGTCACTGCCCTACTGACACAGCAGAGGGTCCCATCTGTACGGAGACCCCCAGTCACTGCCCTACTGACACAGCAGAGGGTCCCATCTGTACGGAGACCCCCAGTCACTATCCTACTGACACAGCAGAGGGTCCCATCTGTACGGCGACCCCCAGTCACTGCCCTACTGACACAGCAGAGGGTCCCATCTGTACGGAGACCCCCAGTCACTGCCCTACTGACACAGCAGAGGGTCCCATCTGTACGGAGACCCCCAGTCACTGCCCTACTGACAGCAGAGGGTCCCATCTGTACGGAGACCCCCAGTCACTGCCCTACTGACACAGAAGAGGGTCCCATCTGTACGGAGACCCCCAGTCACTGCCCTACTGACACAGCAGAGGGTCCCATCTGTACAGAGACCCCCAGTCACTGCCCTACTGACACAGCAGAGGGTCCCATCTGTACGGAGACCCCCGGTCACTGCCCGACTGACACAGCAGAGGGTCCCATCTGTACAGAGACCCCCAGTCACTGCTCTACTGACACAGCAGAGGGTCCCATCTGTACGGAGACCCCCAGTCACTGCCCTACTGACACAGAAGAGGGTCCCATCTGTACGGAGACCCCCGGTCACTGCCCGACTGACACAGCAGAGGGCCCCATCTGTACGGAGACCCCCAGTCACTGCCCTACTGACACAGCAGAGGGTCCCATCTGTACGGAGACCCCCCAGTCACTGCCCTACTGACACAGCAGAGGGTCCCACCTGTACGGAGACCCCCATAGACTGCAATGCATCGTATAAAGCCCCATGGAGGCGACAACTGTTTACATCCACTGAGATCCATCATGGCCGTCCCCATATCATTCAGTACTGGGGGTCAGTAAGGGGGTGTTACATGGGGGCAGCATTAGGCAGATTGGGCTCGTCCGATCGGGGTCTGGGCTACTGACGTCTCTACACCTCCAGACCCAACCCACGGACTTCAGGGTCTGAGACCCCCACAACAGGGGATAATGGGGCATAATAGGACGGTGACATACGTAGCAGGGGTCCGTGCCGTCAGCCCGCACCGGGGGGGCCCTCCAGCCTGTGAGCGCCGCTCTGAGGAGCCCGAAGGAAAAAACCTAGAATAAAGGGAAATACAAAATAATGAAACTAATTATTGTAAAATTATCGGACCCCCGACCCCCAAACACCAAAGAGAGAGGCACAGAGGACTACAACCCCATCATATAATGACAACTTGTTCTGCTGAGCTGTATCTAATCCTCTCCTGTGTGATACTGTCTGCTGAGCTGTGTATCTAATCCTCTCCTGTGTGATACTGTCTGCTGAGCTGTGTATCTAATCCTCTCCTGTGTGATACTGTCTGCTGAGCTGTGTACCTAATCCTCTCCGGTGTGATACTGTCTGCTGAGCTGTGTATCTAATCCTATCCCGTGTGATACTGTCTGCTGAGCTGTGTATCTAATCCTCTCCTGTGTGATACTGTCTGCTGAGCCGTGTATCTAATCCCCTCCTGTGATACTGTGTGCTGAGCTGTATCTAAGCAGTGCGGTCACCTGCTCGGCTGTTGGTGGAGTGGTCTCGCTCCGGCTCCCCGTTATACCCGTCCACTCGCTCCCATGTGGAGTTCCATGTACACGGATCTTTCTCAAAGCTGCAGGACTGGAAAGTGTCTAAAAGGAGAATGACAGGAGGAACAATAGAGGAACACGAGAAGCAATATGGCCGAAAGGAGGCGGCACCTCATCCTGCAGAGCCCTCCATCCGCTGTGTGCGGGGGGCTGTGCTCCAGTACTACGGCTGATATTGGGGGATACGGAGTGCTCCACGCGAGTCACCCCGAATATATCCCATGAATTCAGGTCATCGAGCGCTTCCCGGAGCATCCAATGTCACTGAGCGCCAGACACCAACGCACAGCGCCAAACCCAGAGACCACCCGGCCCCCCATATATATAATGTGCAGAAACTCACCGCAGCCGACCTCATCCGAACCATCACCACAGTCATCAGTGCCGTCACACCGAGCGCCCGCATCTACGCAACTACCGCGAACACAGCGCTCCTGCCCGTGCCCACACACCGCCTGCAACGCTGAGAGCGGGAATCACAGCACAGAGGCAGTATTATAGCACTTATATTCTTCTACATAGGAGGCAGTATTATAGTAGATATATTCTTGTATATAGGGGCAGTATTATAGTAGTTATATTCTTCTACATAGGAGGCAGTATTATAGTAGTTATATTCTTGTATATAGGGGCAGTATTATAGTAGTTATATTCTTCTACATAGGAGGCAGTATTATAGTAGATATATTCTTGTATATAGGGGCAGTATTATAGTAGTTATATTCTTGTACATAGAGGCAGTATTATAGTAGTTATATTCCTGTATATAGAGGCAGTATTATAGCACTTATATTCTTCTACATAGGAGGCAGTATTATAGTAGTTATATTCTTGTATATAGGGGCAGTATTATAGTAGTTATATTCTTGTATATAGAGGCAGTATTATAGCACTTATATTCTTCTACATAGGAGGCAGTATTATAGTAGTTATATTCTTGTATATAGGGGCAGTATTATAGTAGTTATATTCTTGTATATAGAGGCAGTATTATAGCACTTATATTCTTCTACATAGGAGGCAGTATTATAGTAGTTATATTCTTGTATATAGGGGCAGTATTATAGTAGTTATATTCTTGTACATAGGGGGAGTATTATAGTAGTTATATTCTTGTACATAGGGGCAGTATTATAGTAGTTATATTCTTTTACATAGGGGCAGTATTATAGTAGTTATATTCTTGTACATAGGGGGAGTATTATAGTAGTTATATTCTTTTACATAGGAGCAGTATTATAGTAGTTATATTCTTGTACATAGGGGGAGTATTATAGTAGTTATATTCTTGTATATAGGAGCAGTATTATAGTAGTTATATTCTTGTACATAGGGGGCAGTATTATAGTAGTTATATTCTTGTATATAGGAGCAGTATTATAGTAGTTATATTCTTGTACATAGGGGGCAGTATTATAGTAGTTATATTCTTGTACATAGGGGGAGTATTATAGTAGTTATATTCTTGTACATAGGGGGCAGTATTATAGTAGTTATATTCTTGTATATAGGAGCAGTATTATAGTAGTTATATTCTTGTACATAGGGGCAGTATTATAGTAGTTATATTCTTGTACATAGGGGGCAGTATTATAGTAGTTATATTCTTGTACATAGGGGGCAGTATTATAGTAGTTATATTCTTGTACATAGGGGGCAGTATTATAGTAGTTATATTCTTGTACATAGGGGGCAGTATTATAGTAGTTATATTCTTGTACATAGGGGGAGTATTATAGTAGTTATATTCTTGTACATAGGGGGCAGTATTATAGTAGTTATATTCTTGTACATAGGGGGCAGTATTATAGTAGTTATATTCTTGTACATAGGGGCAGTATTATAGTAGTTATATTCTTGTACATAGGGGCAGTATTATAGTAGTTATATTCTTGTATATAGGAGCAGTATTATAGTAATTATATTCTTGTACATAGGGGGGCAGTATTATAGTAGTTATATTCTTGTATATAGGGGCAGTATTATAGTAGTTATATTCTTGTACATAGGGGGCAGTATTATAGTAGTTATATTCTTGTACATAGGGGGCAGTATTATAGTAGTTATATTCTTGTACATAGGGGCAGTATTATAGTAGTTATATTCTTGTACATAGGGGCAGTATTATAGTAGTTATATTCTTGTACATAGGGGCAGTATTATAGTAGTTATATTCTTGTATATAGGAGCAGTATTATAGTAATTATATTCTTGTACATAGGGGGGCAGTATTATAGTAGTTATATTCTTGTATATAGGGGCAGTATTATAGTAGTTATATTCTTGTACATAGGGGGGCAGTATTATAGTAGTTATATTCTTGTACATAGGGGGCAGTATTATAGTAGTTATATTCTTGTACATAGGGGCAGTATTATAGTAGTTATATTCTTGTACATAGGGGCAGTATTATAGTAGTTATATTCTTGTACATAGGGGGAGTATTATAGTAGTTATATTCTTGTATATAGGAGCAGTATTATAGTAGTTATATTCTTGTACATAGGCGGCAGTATTATAGTAGTTATATTCTTGTACATAGGGGGAGTATTATAGTAGTTATATTCTTGTACATAGGGGGCAGTATTATAGTAGTTATATTCTTGTACATAGGGGGCAGTATTATAGTAGTTATATTCTTGTACATAGGGGCAGTATTATAGTAGTTATATTCTTGTACATAGGGTGCAGTATTATAGTAGTTATATTCTTGTATATAGGGGCAGTATTATAGTAGTTATATTCTTGTACATAGGGGCAGTATTATAGTAGTTATATTCTTGTACATAGGGGGAGTATTATAGTAGTTAATATTCTTGTACATAGGGGGCAGTATTATAGTAGTTATATTCTTGTACATAGGGGGCAGTATTATAGTAGTTATATTCTTGTACATAGGGGCAGTATTATAGTAGTTATATTCTTGTACATAGGGGCAGTATTATAGTAGTTATATTCTTGTACATAGGGGGCAGTATTATAGTAGTTATATTCTTGTACATAGGGGCAGTATTATAGTAGTTATATTCTTGTACATAGGGGCAGTATTATAGTAGTTATATTCTATGTACATAGGGGGCAGTATTATAGTAGTTATATTCTTGTACATAGGGGCAGTATTATAGTAGTTATATTCTTGTACATAGGAGCAGTATTATAGTAGTTATATTCTTGTACATAGGAGCAGTATAATAGTAGTTTTATTCTTGTACATAGGAGGCAGTATTATAGTAGTTATATTCTTGTACATAGGGGGCAGTATTATAGTAGTTATATTCTTGTACATAGGGGGGCAGTATTATAGTAGTTATATTCTTGTACATAGGGGCAGTATTATAGTAGTTATATTCTTGTACATAGGAGCAGTATAATAGTAGTTTTATTCTTGTACATAGGAGGCAGTATTATAGTAGTTATATTCTTGTACATATGGGGCAGTATTATAGTAGTTATATTCTTGTACATAGGGGTAGTATTATAGTAGTTAATTTATATTCTTGTACATAGGGGACAGTATTATAGTAGTTATATTCTTGTACATAGGGGGCAGTATTATAGTAGTTATATTCTTGTACAAAGGGGGCAGTGTTGTAGTAGTTATATTCTTGTACATAGGAGGCAGTATTATAGTAGTTATATTCTTGTACATAGGGGCAGTATTATAGTAGTTATATTCTTGTACATAGGGGCAGTATGATTGTAGTTATATTCTTGTACATAGGGGCAGTATTATAGTAGTTATATTCTTTTACATAGGAGCAGTATTATAGCAGTTATATTCTTGTACATAGGGGCAGTATTATAGTAGTTATATTCTTGTACATAGGGGGGCAGTATTATAGTAGTTATATTCTTGTACATAGGGGGCAGTATTATAGCAGTTATATTCTTATACATAGGGGCAGTATTATAGTAGTTATATTATTGTATATAGGGGGCAGTATTATAGTAGTTATATTCTTGTACATAGGAGCAGTATTATAGTAGTTATACTCTTGTACTTAGGGGCAGTATTATAGTAGTTATATTCTTGTACATAGGAGCAGTATTATAGTAGTTATATTCTTCTACATAGGGGCGGTATTTTTAGTAGATATATTCTTGTACATAGGGGCAGTATTATAGTAGATATATTCATGTACATAGGGGCAGTATTATAGCAGTTATATAATACCTTGGAGACTGCAATGTCGGAATTCCAGATCGTCCACAGCGAGCTCCCCCCGGCTGAGCGCCTCCCGAGATGCCGTCACGATGATCTACAGGACAGACAGGTGATCAGAACGTCACTCGTTAGTCGGGGATCTGTTGTGGGGGGGAAACATGCGTTTTACCTGGAATTCTCCGGGGATCCTGCAGTGTACAGTACCGCTGTCCTCCACGAGTTGGCGCTGCTCCGGCCGCTCTCCCAGGCGGTGTACGTCTGCGTCTGATCCGCGAGCTGCAGGGAGAGGCTCCCCGTTCACCTGCGGGGAATCTGCATACAAGAACTTTTTATACAAAGTCACTAATAGATAAAAGTACATTTTTGGGGGTTATCGCACCTGCAGAGAACATGTGGTAGTGGACGTGGACTTCACACGTGGCGGCGGCGTCTCTCATGACCGGTGACTGCAGCCGCGCAGATACGGCGGATTTACCACTCTGACCCTCCGCCATCATGAACCAACCTGCGGGGAGAAGAGTGGCCCGCCTCGTTAGTAACCGGGGGGGGGGTGGGGGGGTGGGGGGGGGTGCAGTAATGACATTTACCCCATCGGTTACTCAGGGTGTGATCGCTGTGGGGTCGTGACCTCCATACGGGGGAACTCCACTGGGTCTCGCACCCATCGGTAGTCGGAGGTGCTTATATCTCTCCAGCCACAATCATCGTGTTCAAAGTCGCAGCTGAAGGGTCTCCCCCAAACCGGAGAGTCCCGGTGATACCCTGGAGAGAGGAGACGGAGATCACACAGAGGAATACCCCACCCCCCCAAAACCAGGACACAGGGGTCCGATGTCTCACCGCAGCCACGTTCATCTGCGCAGTCCCAGCAGTCACATAGAAAGTTACAGCGGGCTCTCAGTGCGGCCATCACAGGAGGATGAGGAGGAAGGACCCGCTGTGAAGAAAAAGGAGGAGGTCAACAACCACAATGTCCACAATGTTTTGTGCCGAAGATTAAGATTACGGCTCGGCATAGTGCTTGGTGATGTACGGCTCGGCATTGTGCTTGGTGATGTACGGCTCGGCATTGTGCTTGGTGATGTACGGCTCGGCATTGTGCTTGGTGATGTAGGGCTCGGCATTGTGCTTGGTGATGTACGGCTCGGCATTGTGCTTGGTGATGTACGGCTCGGCATTGTGCTTGGTGATGTACGGCTCAGCATTGTGCTTGGTGATGTACGTCTCAGCATTGTGCTTGGTGATGTACAGCTCAGCATTGTGCTTGGTGATGTACGGCTCGGCATTGTGCTTGGTGATGTACGGCTCGGCATTGTGCTTGGTGATGTACGGCTCGGCATTGTGCTTGGTGATGTACGGCTCGGCATTGTGCTTGGTGATGTACGGCTCGGCATTGTGCTTGGTGATGTACGGCTCGGCATTGTGCTTGGTGATGTACGGCTCGGCATTGTGCTTGGTGATGTACGGCTCGGCATTGTGCTTGGTGATGTACGGCTCGGCATTGTGTTTGGTGATGTACGGCTCGGCATTGTGCTTGGTGATGTACGGCTCGGCATTGTGTTTGGTGATGTACGGCTCGGCATTGTGCTTGGTGATGTACGGCTCGGCATTGTGCTTGGTGATGTACGGCTCTACATTGTGCTTGGTGATGTACGGCTCGGCACTGTGCTTGGTGATGTACGGCTCTACATGGTGCTTGGTGATGTACGGCTCGGCATTGTGCTTGGTGATGTACGGCTCTACATTGTGCTTGGTGATGTACGGCTCGGCACTGTGCTTGGTGATGTACGGCTCGGCATTGTGCTTGGTGATGTACGGCTCGGCATTGTGCTTGGTGATGTACGGCTCAGCATTGTGCTTGGTGATGTACGGCTCAGCATTGTGCTTGGTGATGTACAGCTCAGCATTGTGCTTGGTGATGTACGTCTCGGCATTGTGCTTGGTGATGTACGGCTCAGCATTGTGCTTGGTGATGTACGGCTCGGCATTGTGCTTGGTGATGTACGGCTCGGCATTGTGCTTGGTGATGTACGGCTCGGCATTGTGCTTGGTGATGTACGGCTCGGCATTGTGCTCGGTGATGTACGGCTCTGCATTGTGCTCGGTGATGTACGGCTCTGCATTGTGCTTGGTGATGTACGGCTCTGCATTGTGCTTGGTGATGTAGGGCTCGGCATTGTGCTTGGTGATGTACGGCTCGGCATTGTGCTTGGTGATGTACGGCTCGGCATTGTGCTTGGTGGTGTACGGCTCGGCATTGTGCTTGGTGATGTACGGCTCTGCATTGTGCTTGGTGATGTACGGCTCGGCAGTGTGCTTGGTGGTGTACGGCTCGGCATTGTTGCTTGGTGATGTACGGCTCTGCATTGTGCTTGGTGATGTACGGCTCTGCATTGTGCTTGGTGATGTACGGCTCGGCATTGTGCTTGGTGATGTAGGGCTCGGCATTGTGCTTGGGTGATGTACGGCTCTGCATTGTGCTTGGTGATGTACGGCTCGGCATTGTGCTTGGTGATGTAGGGCTCGGCATTGTGCTTGGTGATGTACGGCTCGGCATTGTGCTTGGTGATGTACGGCTCGGCATTGTGCTTGGTGATGTACGGCTCGGCATTGTGCTTGGTGATGTAGGGCTCGGCATTGTGCTTGGTGATGTACGGCTCTGCATTGTGCTTGGTGATGTACGGCTCGGCATTGTGCTTGGTGATGTAGGGCTCGGCATTGTGCTTGGTGATGTAGGGCTCGGCATTGTGCTTGGTGATGTACGGCTCGGCATTGTGCTTGGTGATGTACGGCTCGGCATTGTGCTTGGTGGTGTACGGGCTCGGCATTGTGCTTGGTGATGTACGGCTCTGCATTGTGCTTGGTGATGTACGGCTCGGCAGTGTGCTTGGTGGTGTACGGCTCGGCATTGTGCTTGGTGATGTACGGCTCTGCATTGTGCTTGGTGATGTACGGCTCTGCATTGTGCTTGGTGATGTACGGCTCGGCATTGTGCTTGGTGATGTAGGGCTCGGCATTGTGCTTGGTGATGTACGGCTCTGCATTGTGCTTGGTGATGTACGGCTCGGCATTGTGCTTGGTGATGTACGGCTCGGCATTGTGCTTGGTGATGTACGGCTCGGCATTGTGCTCGGTGATGTACGGCTCGGCATTGTGCTTGGTGATGTACGGCTCTGCATTGTGCTTGGTGATGTAGGGCTCGGCATTGTGCTTGGTGATGTACGGCTCGGCATTGTGCTTGGTGATGTACGGCTCGGCATTGTGCTTGGTGGTGTACGGCTCGGCATTGTGCTTGGTGATGTACGGCTCTGCATTGTGCTTGGTGATGTACGGCTCGGCATTGTGCTTGGTGGTGTACGGCTCGGCATTGTGCTTGGTGATGTACGGCTCTGCATTGTGCTTGGTGATGTAGGGCTCGGCATTGTGCTTGGTGATGTACGGCTCTGCATTGTGCTTGGTGATGTACGGCTCGGCATTGTGCTTGGTGATGTAGGGCTCGGCATTGTGCTTGGTGATGTACGGCTCGGCATTGTGCTTGGTGATGTACGGCTCGGCATTGTGCTTGGTGGTGTACGGCTCGGCAATTGTGCTTGGTGATGTACGGCTCTGCATTGTGCTTGGTGATGGTACGGCTCAGCATTGTGCTTGGTGGTGTACGGCTCGGCATTGTGCTTGGTGATGTACGGCTCTGCATTGTGCTTGGTGATGTACGGCTCTGCATTGTGCTTGGTGATGTACGGCTCGGCATTGTGCTTGGTGATGTACGGCTCTGCATTGTGCTTGTGATGTATGGCTCGCCATTGTGCTTGGTGATGTACGGCTCGGCATTGTGCTTGGTGATGTACGGCTCGGCATTGTGCTTGGTGATGTACGGCTCTGCATTGTGCTTGGTGATGTACGGCTCGGCATTGTGCTTGGTGATGTACGGCTCTGCATTGTGCTTGGTGATGTACGGCTCGGCATTGTGCTTGGTGATGTACGGCTCGGCATTGTGCTTGGTGATGTACGGCTCTGCATTGTGCTTGGTGATGTACGGCTCTGCATTGTGCTTGGTGATGTACGGCTCGGCATTGTGCTTGGTGGTGTACGGCTCGGCATTGTGCTTGGTGATGTACGGCTCTGCATTGTGCTTGGTGATGTAGGGCTCGGCATTGTGCTTGGTGATGTACGGCTCTGCATTGTGCTTGGTGATGTACGGCTCGGCATTGTGCTTGGTGATGTAGGGCTCGGCATTGTGCTTGGTGATGTACGGCTCGGCATTGTGCTTGGTGATGTACGGCTCGGCATTGTGCTTGGTGATGTACGGCTCGGCATTGTGCTTGGTGGTGTACGGCTCGGCATTGTGCTTGGTGATGTACGGCTCTGCATTGTGCTTGGTGATGTACGGCTCAGCATTGTGCTTGGTGGTGTACGGCTCGGCATTGTGCTTGGTGATGTACGGCTCTGCATTGTGCTTGGTGATGTACGGCTCTGCATTGTGCTTGGTGATGTACGGCTCGGCATTGTGCTTGGTGATGTACGGCTCGGCATTGTGCTTAGTGATGTACGGCTCTGCATTGTGCTTGGTGATGTACGGCTCTGCATTGTGCTTGGTGATGTACGGCTCGGCATTGTGCTTGGTGATGTACGGCTCTGCATTGTGCTTGGTGATGTATGGCTCGCCATTGTGCTTGGTGATGTATGGCTCGGCATTGTGCTTGGTGATGTACGGCTCTGCATTGTGCTTGGTGATGTACGGCTCTGCATTGTGCTTGGTGATGTACGGCTCGGCATTGTGCTTGGTGACGTACGGACTCTGCATTGTGCTTGGTGATGTACGGCTCGGCATTGTGCTTGGTGATGTACGGCTCTGCATTGTGCTTGGTGATGTACGGCTCGGCATTGTGCTTGGTGATGTAGGGCTCGGCATTGTGCTTGGTGATGTACGGCTCTGCATTGTGCTTGGTGATGTACGGCTCTGCATTGTGCTTGGTGATGTACGGCTCGGCATTGTGCTTGGTGATGTACGGCTCGGCATTGTGCTTGGTGATGTACGGCTCGGCATTGTGCTTGGTGATGTATGGCTCGGCATTGTGCTTGGTGATGTACGGCTCTGCATTGTGCTTGGTGATGTACGGCTCGGCATTGTGCTTGGTGATGTACGGCTCTCGGCATTGTGCTCGGTGATGTACGGCTCGGCATTGTGCTTGGTGATGTAGGGCTCGGCATTGTGCTTGGTGATGTACGGTCATGAAGCCCCCGGTGGGCAGTATTTGTGCTGATGTTACCAGAGCAGGTCTGGCTTCTGCAGTTATGTGGGTCAGCGGAGTGGTGGAGACTCCTCTGCCCTCTGCTCCTCAGCACTCAGCCCCCCGCTCTGTAACATGATGGGGTCTCCACTTTGTGGCTGAGTTGCTGCGGTTCCTTGCACATCTCGGTAATATCACTCACAGGTGATGGGGAAGATTTGAGAGGAAGAAACATCAGGAACGGACTCGTTACCCTGGAGGCTCCTATTACAGGACGCGCTGGTATCAGTGAGCTCCGCACCACCGGCCGCTGTCCACAGGATTGTATGGGCAGACGGCATGGCGGGGGCTAGTGTTTGTGGGATCGATCATACATCCGGGGGGGGGCTAGCGTTCATAGGATTGATCATACATCCGGGGGGCCGGAGTTTATAGGATCGATCATACGTCCGGGGGGCTAGCATTTGTAGGCTTCATCATACATACAAGTATATGAGGGGGATCCCAGTTTCCCATCCCCCGTGGCCATGAATGAGGCCGGCTTATGCAGCCACCTACAGACGCTGAGTTGAAATACAGCGCCCCCCGTCACTCCTCCATAATACCGCTACACACCATCCATCTCTACCGTGCGATACCGCCACGATTAACCCCTTCAATGCCAGGTAGCCCGGACCGGCGGACCCCTCGCGCCTGGACTTACCTGCGCTGAGCAGAGCGAGCAGGAGCAGGGTGATGTGTGCCCTCCGCATGATGAACTCCAAAGAGGAATCTCTGAGGAAGAGGGAAGTGGACTTTCACCCCCGGCCGAGCCGACGTGTGACGCCCGGGATCTGCAGGAAAGCGCCACAAGAGTAAGGAAGAGCAGGCGGGAGCGAGGACCGCAGCGTAACCGCACCTACACCGGGACAAGAGCGCCACAAGAGTGAGACAGAGCAGGCGGGAGCGAGGACCGCAGCATAACTGCGCCTACATCGGGGAAAGAGCGCCACCTACCAGCCGATAACTACGAAAAATAACAGTGTAGTGACCCCCGGGACTCAGAACATCAGCGGGGACCAGGCCCGGTCTCATCACAGCGGCTCCCCATCATCTCCTATGTAATACACTGCGCTGCCATACCTCTGCTTGCCGTCAGTGAATAGGAAATGTCGCCGACTTACTTCCCAGTTGACGGTTTGCTGAAGCCGATAACCGGTCAATGTGAGGGTTAATTTGTGCCCAAAAAGGTAAAATTCTTCCCACGCAGCGCGTCGTGACCCGACTGTGACACGCACTAGCCCTTACACCACCGACACCGCATCTGACCTTAGCACCAAACTCTGCTACTCAGCCCGGCTGTAAAGCCATAAAATATTGGTTCCAAGAATTTATGATCCAAGTGCGATTGAGAAATGAGCAGCGTCAGGAGGGGGGGGGGATAAAGCTGCCCCACAGCAGCACAGAGGATGTCAGGAGTGCGAGAGGAGGGGGAACTAGAGAGAAAGGACAGAAGGATACAGGGTGGAAGGAGCAGCATCAGGAGGGGGGGAATAAAGCAGCCCCACAGCAGCACAGAGGATGTCAGGAGTGCGAGAGGAGGGGGGGACCTAGAGACAAAGGACAGAAGGATACAGGGTGGAAGGAGCAGCGTCAGGAGGGGGGGAATAAAGCTGCCCCACAGCAGCACAGAGGATGTCAGGAGTGCGAGAGGAGGGGGGACCTAGAGAGAAAGGACAGAAGGATACAGGGTGGAAGGAGCAGCGTTAGGAGGGGGGGAATAAAGCAGCCCCACAGCAGCACAGAGGATGTCAGGAGTGCGAGAGGGGGGGGATCTAGAGAGAAAGGACGGAAGGATACAGAGTGGAAGGGAGCAGTGATCACAGCAGCACAGAGGATGTTAGGAGTATGAAGGGGGGGACCTAGAGAGAAAAAAACAGAAGAGTGGAAGGAGCACTGTCCAAAGGGGGGAATAGAGCAGCCCCACAGCAGCACAGAGGATTTCAGGTGTGAGAGAGGAGGGGGGGACCTAGAGAGGAAGGACAGAAGGATACAGGGTGGAAGAAGCAGTGATCACAGCAGCACAGAGGATTTCAGGAGTGCGAGAGGGGCAGGGACCTAGAGAAAAAGAACAATAATACAGAGTGGAAGGAGCACTGTCCGAAGGGTGGAATAAAGCAGCCCCACAGCAGCACAGAGGATGGCAGGAGGGTGGGGGGGAATCAAGCAGCCCCACAGCAGCACAGAGGATGGAAGGAGTGCGAGAGGAGGGGGGGGAACCTAGAGAGAATGGTCAGAAGGATACAGATAGGAAGGAGCAGTGATCACAGCAGCGCAGAGGATTTCAGAGCAGGAGTAAGAGGGGTAGACCTAGATAGAAAGAACAATGATACAGAGTGGAAAGAGCAGTGTCTGGAGGAGGGGGGAATAAAGCAGCCCCACAGCAGCACAGAGGATTTCAGAACAGGAGTGCGAGAAGGGCAGGGACCTAGAGAGAAAGAACAATGATACAGAGTGGAAGGAGCAGTGATCACAGCAGCACAGAGGATTTCAGGAAAAGAGGGAGGGACGCTAAGGAAGTGATGGACTGTTATATAGAAGGAGCAGTGACGCCAGCAGCACAGAGGATTTCAGGACAGGAGCATGTTGGTCTTGTCGATAGAATGAATGAAGCCTCTCAGGAGGACTGGGCTGAACGTCTTGGCATCCTGCCTTGAGGGGGATCATAGCCAGCCAATGGTAACAGGTGACCCCCCAGCAGCACAGAGTGTTTGCAGGGACACACGTTTGTAATGATTATATATATATATATATATATATATATATATATATATATATATATATATATATATATATATATATATATATATATATATATATACATACACACACACACACACACACACACACACACACACACACAATCTCCCTAACCTGCAGACAGATATCCCCACGGTGTGGACCGCTGCTGTCGCCTCCCCGCAGTCTCTTCCGTCTTATTACTTGCACAGGTTGGCAGAGCTTGACCTCCGGATTCACAGTCCAGAGAGTCAGCGGGAGGTTTCCTGCCCGTCTGTCTGATGCCACCCGCGCCAGCGTAGGAATATACCCACCGACAGAATACAGACTGATGATAAAGCAAACGAGGCGCCGCTCCTGTATTATGGGGTACAGAGATGCCGTAATGGAGCATAAGGCACCCCCTGATGCGCCCATTCCTCTCCAGTCACATCCAAAGCTGCTGGTAACAGAAGTAATCAGTAAAAAAATATGGAGTTTCCTTAGTTGCACACGTATTAATGACAAAGAGCCAGACGATACATCACCAGGACGGGCATTTATTTACATAGGGTTCAGCAATGGCAAAGATCAGACATGGAGGGTCCGGCATAAGGGACACTGTACGCAATACCATAAGGCAATAGTCACTGGTATGAGGGGTCTTACACCCCCCCCTGTTGACTGCAGGCAGTGAAGAAATCCAAAAAAGTACTTGGTCCTGACTATTTCAGTTGCAGCCAGCAGGTGGCGCTGCCCTAATAAAGGATAACTTCACCGCTGCTCACACCGGCCGGGTCACAGCCAATGGGAATGATGCACTAGGCTGGTGAGATAACACACAACGCTGCCCCCTTGGTGAGCAAAGGCTGAACAGGCAGCTTCTCCGTACGTGTGACATCGGCATCAGACAGGTCGCCGGGGGTCCGGGATTCAGTATCCTTCATCTGACCACGTCACTTCATAGTCTGGATACTTCACTTTTATCAACTCCATGGTCGATGCGTGTCTGGCCGACCAAAACCCTGCAGAGGGTGACAGAAAGGAAAGCGAGTGCTGAGCCGTGCGTGATAGAGCAATAGGCCAGAATTACATCCTGTATTATACTCCAGAGCTGCGCTCATATTCTGCTGGTGCAGTCACTGTGTACATACATTACTGATCATGAGTTACCTCCTGTATTATACTCCAGAGCTGCACTCACTATTCTGCTGGTGCAATCACTATATACATACATTACATATCCTGAGTTACATCCTGTATTATACTCCAGAGCTGCGCTCATATTCTGCTGGTGCAGTCACTGTATACATACATTACATTACTGATCCTGAGTTAGCTCCTGTATTATACTCCAGAGCTGCACTCACTATTCTGCTGGTGCAATCACTGTGTACATACATTACATTACTGATCCTGAGTTACATCCTGTATTATACTCAGAGCTGCACTCACTATTCTGCTGTGCAATCACTATATACATACATTACATATCCTGAGTTACATCCTGTATTATACTCAAGAGCTGCACTCACTATTCTGCTGGTGCAATCACTATATACATACATTACATATCCTGAGTTACATCCTGTATTATACTCCAGAGCTGTACTCACTATTCTGCTGCTGCAGTCACTGTGTACATACATTACTGATCCTGAGTTACCTCCTGTATTAT